>NC_142935.1:82195261-82292761 GCF_046866305.1 Octopus bimaculoides
ACATTTCGATATTTACAAACCCAATGAGAAATTTAGAGGTATAAATAGGCAATCTTGCCACCCCACTATTCTATCTAGAAGTCTTATAGGCAATATTACTTCAAGAAAGAATACCTCACCTCCTCTAAAGAAATCTTCGATAAGGTGACTCTTTATTACATTAAGGCTCTAGCAAATGCTGAATTCAAACATATGATCTCATGCACCAACACACGTTCATAAGCCCAGAACAGACCGGGAAACATAATACGATTCATACCGCTTCCCTTGACTCTCGGAAAATTAAGACTAACCGAGGGTGAAATTTCCTGGTTCTGCTAGATAAGAATTTCCTTGACAGTCATAGGTACAAAAAGAAAGATCTTCAATAGTCGTTCTGGGAAAACTTATCGTTAGAGTCCTGAAATGAAGATAATTATTTCAAGCAGACCCACCAAGTGTATAATTCCAGATTGTCTTTCAGTTATTCTCAATCCTCAGCATGCGACTGAGAGTCTACCTAGTTTAATGGGGAACAGATCTTTGGCAAGTCGTGGTGAAATGCATTTCGGTTTTACCACTTTTGGTGGAAACACATTATGTTATTCTTATGTATGTATGTATGTATGTATGTTTCTATGTATGTATGTATGTATGTATGTATGTATGTCATTATTCAGTTTATTTCAAGATTTCTTGCCAATAGAGAGAAAGAGTCGGTTTCTAACCTTGGAATTTCAACATCAGAAGAGTATGTATGTATGTATGTATGTATGTATGTTATATATGCAGATTTGTTTGTTTTCTTTTATATCTCTCTATCTATCTCTCTATCTATCTAACTAACTAACTAACTATCTACACGTACACACACACACAGACACACACACACACACACACACACTTTATTTATTCACTCTCATTTGTTTGTTATTTTATTAAGTTACTTCTCTACTTCACTCACTGTCTTAGAGTTCCCTTTTCTTCATTTTCCTTCTCTCTTCCACTCGTAATGTTTTTTCTTCATTCATTCTTTTTTGCCATGCTTCGCTAAATTTCTCTACCATGTCTAGCTGGCTGGATGATTGCTGAATCTCTCCCTAGCCCTCCCTCCACGTCTTTCTCTCTATTCTCTCTCTCCTTCCCTCTCCCTCTTTCTCTCATTCTCTCTCCCTCTTCCTCACACCCTATTTATTTACTCCATCTCTCTATAATACTTTTTTCAATCTTTGTTTTATGCGTGTATTCTCATGCATATAGTTGCATGTCTAAACATGTTTCTATATACTTAAAGGATAAACTTCTGAAAAGTTTTACAGATTTTTTGAAGTTTCATTGATGGCTTCGATCTATAGTCTTCGAATCAGCATTTTCCTTTCTGGTTTTGAGAAGCCTAATTTCTCAAGATTGGTATTTAGGCAGTGTATTTCATATCCCAGGGATCTCTCAGCACAGTCACTATTTTCTTCTATTTGTGGATTTATTGTATTTCAGCTGAAGTAAGCACCACCGGGGCTTCTTGTAAAGCGTGAGAAACTCGTTCGTTCTGCAGAGAAAACACTGTCACTATCATAGGGATTACGTATACAGCGAGTCTAAATATATGTTTATTAAGCGCATGCATGTAAATTTATTTACAATTTCTCCAGAAGCACGCTGTCTCGGCTTTTTAATTAGTAACATATATTCTACATTCGACACGATATTTATACTTCCAAACTTGCTATCTTCTCTCTATTTTCTTACATGCCTCCTGTGGTAGCTAAATTGTATCAGTTACATTTTGATACAATCTAACTACGACGCAGTTATTTATACTATACATATATACACATATATAAACATATCATTCACACTTACAAAAAGCACAACCTAACACATGAACATACATACAAATCAGAACGCATGTGTATATGTGTGCGCGGGCGTGTGTATAGTTAGATGTAAATGATTACAAAGCGTACACAATTCATGTAGCAGAGGTTATATATATGAAACACCTAATGATTCAATCTGCGCTACCACTCAGTGTTTCTCCATACGTGTGCTCGTTCAGCGATCCATATACACACGCACTTAAACAGAAATACATCTAGTCCGTCCATGAAAGAGAGAATACTAGAGTCGATAGAATCAACTAACCTCTTCTCCTAAAACTTACTGACCTTGTTCAAAATTAGAAAGGATATTATTGTTATTATTATTATTATTATTATTATTATTATTATTATTATTATTAGAACTGGCAGAGTCATTAGCACACCAGGCAAAATGCATCGCAGTATTTCATCCATCTTTATGTTCTGAGTTCATGTACAACCGAAATCGTTTTGCCTTTCATCCTCTCGGGGTCGATAAAATAAGTACCAGTTGAGTACTGGGTGCAATGTGATCGACTTACCCCGAATAAGGAAATTGCTGCCCTTGTTCCAAAATTTGAAGTCATTATTGTTGTTATTATTGTTGTTGTTCTTGCTATTATTTTGTAAGTGAGTAGAAGGTGACTGAATTACAGGAACGCCGAACGAAATGCTTTTTTTTATTTTCCTGATTATTTTCCCTCTACCCACCACACACAAACTCACATGTATATACATATGCACATTAGGCATGTGTGAGCGTGTATATATATAATATATGCATACAAGTATTTACATATATTCACAAACGCTCATGTGCATATACACACATGTGTATGCATATATATATATAAAAAAAGACTTCCCAAGCGTTAAACTAATACATCTGTTTGTTGTCTACATCACCCGTCTTTGTCTTTTTTTTTTTGTGAATTCTCACTATAAATATATATATATATATATATATATATATATATATATATATATATATATATATATATATATATATATATATATATATATGCGTGTATATGTGTGAATGTATTTCATATACATTTTGCTCTGCGGGACATTCTCTTCAGTAGCTTTCCACTGGATATCCCAACAATGTCTACATCTCCCGTAAGTGCTGTTCCCTGTTGCGGCGGCAGGCAGCATTAAAACTACCAAGAAATGTTTACGTACTTTTGGTCCAGCTAGTAAAGATGTCTCTTTACCCATATTCATACAGCTACTCGGGAAGCAGCTGCAACAATTTCATCTATGGCTGAAACTTTTATGTTTTACTATTCATGAGAATTTGCCCTTTACTCTCATCTCACATATCCCTGCCGTTATCGCTAGGAAAACATTTCATCTCCATTTCACGATTGGCGGGTCCGTTATCCTTCCTATGTTCATTGCCAGACTGGTTGGACATTGTAGATTTTGCTACAATCTCATTACATTCTATATCTCCCGGAATCATACCCAGCCATCTTTGTGTCCCGCGCGATTTACTAAGATAGCCAGAGCAGTCTACATTAGTTGTTCCCTCTCTTTCATGTTCCCATTCTATATTGCTATTTGAAGGTACCATATGTTCATCAGTCTGAAGTGTTCTGTCAAAAGTCACACAATGCAGTAAGACCAGTTGCTTTGTTATTGCAACATGTCTTAAGAACACGATTACTTCTTCCAAATCCATTTGAAATATCTAATCATTAACTCTATTAAATGTCGGGGTGTCGGCTTTTCTTTGTTTATTCTTCTGCGTTGTCTTTCTTCGATCCTCCCCGATATTTTGTAGGTAAAACAAGATACAACTTGTATTTTACACCAGCAAAGGTACCGACGACTTCGTTATGCCACTAGGTATATTTTGAAATGGATAACTTAAGCTCTGCCAAAAAATATTTCACTGATGACGATCAGTGACATCACTCAAGCTCCACTACATAATATTTGCTATCGATCAAAGTACAGTGTACATTACTTTCTAGAGAAATTACAACATGGCTATCTCCAGTTTACACAATATGCTCGAGGATTGCTTCCCTTGCTCAACTGTTTATTATGCTGCTCACACACATTGCTTTCAGGCACGAGTTTTCTCGCCCGAGAAATTTATTTGTTTGATATGTGTCCCAGTCAATGGCGTCTCCTCTATCTATTTCATTTCTAGAGTGATCTCAACCACCAGATTCACTCACACTCCATTTCTTTCATGCCCAAACTATTCGCTGGGTCGAACGTTTTGTGGGATTCAACGATTACCTTAGAACCATGTGGTAGTGGGCTTTAGCAATATTAACCTCTTCCATTAGCAATCTTAAAGACAGTAGATGTTCTGCAATAATCCTTTTATATGTAGCTTGTAACCAAACTACTTTCATAGAAACTTGGTAGAACATTTTCCCATTTTTCTTTATTGTTATGAACTGGAGCGGTCATAGGTGATTCAGCAAAAGGCCATGCTGTTAATGTGAATTATTGCTTCCACTTTGTCTCAATCTCAATACACCTATTGGCATAATTTAAGAGTTATGCAGAGATTCAACCATCGTCACTGAATTCTGTCAAAGGGGGATCATACACTTAGTCTTGCATTACGGTCAGATTACGACGACTTCGAGCATTCGTGTCATAATGACAATGCTGGAAGAACTCATCATGGCGGGTTACGAAAGATTTTACAATGGCGAAAGCATATTTTTAAAATTCTGGAAAATATAACATAACATTTTGGGAAGAATTTAATAGATTTTTTAAAAAATATGGTTTATATGTGTATAGTTTGTAAAGAGACTAAAATACAAAAATTCAATAAAAGCCAGTGCTGATTGGCTGTTATTTTTTGCATTCTCATTGTTTCTTTTTTGTTGGGTAGAAGGCGTATTTTATATTTGCTCATTCAATCTAGATTTATTGTGCTACGTAATGGTGTTTTGTTAAGTTTGTTTCGGAGTTTTCTAATGTTGTCAGGGAATTGACAAAAGAACAGTTTTAACAAGATTATTAAATCTAAAATGACAAAAACAAATTTAAAATAGTTGCAGTCCTTTGACCAAAGGCATTCCGGCCATGACCTTCATGTGTTATATTTTAAGAAAAAGTTTACTCAAAGTAATTTATTCCTATTTCTTTGAGGTTTTTTTTTTTTTAAATATTAGTGTGATTTGAATTATTTCTAGCTAACTGAGTAGTCATATAAAGCCCACTTTGTAGGCTGGCAATATAAAGACCAAGATAGGCAAGACAGAAAAGAATACTTGGACATATTATGCTCCTTGTAACATTCAAGGGAAACCACATGTTTTTCACCAATCTGATGTAATTTGAAATAAATTCTGAAATGTGCTTCGCTGTTTGTTAAGATTCTTAAAGCTATTTCATATAACGCCTTAAACTTCTCTGATAAACGTAGGTAACGCAGTTCATTCTCGATATGTTTGATTTATGTTTCTCTCTTTGGCTCTAATCATAAGTTTGGATAGAATCACTTGATTTATGAGTCTGACATACTTTTTCAAGAATGATGCGAAAACCTGATAGATGTACAGTTCTTCAGCTTTTTTTCTTTAACTGTCAAGGATACATGCACCAAAGGAACAAATAGTTCTATTACATTCTTTCTTCCAGCTGTCAAATTCAACATATGCTGATCGTTACTTTCTTTTAGTCGAGTTTTCAATACTGCCCCACTTTCAAAATGAAGTCTAATAGTTATCCTGCAAAGTTCATTCATTACCAACGGACGATTCTATCACCTTCGTGTTTTCATACATATAGAATACTGGATACTTTTTTAAATGTTCTTCACTTTTCAATTATATTCACTTTTTAATTATATGCACGGTGAATGGGATCGTGTAGGAATACAATATCTCATTGTAATGTTACTACTGGGTCACGCAGATCAATGAAGGTATATAACAATTTTTATGTGTCACCAGGTTGATGAAGTTCTATCTATAGGCTTTCAATATAGCTGTAGCATAATTCTTCCTCGAAACACATGAAGCGGAGATCTATCTTTTGAAAACAATTTAAAAAGTTTTACACATAGTTTAAGAAAATACTAGACACCACATCTTTTCATATATATTTAAATGTTAGACAATACGAAAACTCTTTCTTGATAAAAAATATATATAATCCTGTGATGCATTTAACTTTTCGCCAGATCTTTTCATTATTGAAAGCTTTTTATTGTATATTTGCTTTTAGAAAGTCAGACAAAATTCGTATGTTGATATATTATTTTTTGATTTAATATATGGATTTTCTTTTCTCTATAAATCTACCATTAAATTTCAACATCACAACTATTCCATCAAATAAAACACATATTCCGCTTTGCATCAGATATTGTTTTTATAACAAAAATCTTAAGCATGTTTTGAGAAATATGGCGAGGCTCAGTGAGAGGCGAAGAGTAATACGCAAGACTTTTTACATAGACAAAGCAAGATTTATGCTATATCCTTAGACAAGAAGCATGATCTAATTGCTTACAACTGCCTGACCTTCACTATGGACACCAGAACGTCGGCTTAGAACGTGTACGATACCCGTCTATCCAATTTCACACACAAGCTCTGGTTTGATCTTCCCCAGTGTGCCAAATAATGTAGTTCAACTCAGAACTACATTATTGCCAACCAAACTTCTTAAGCACCAAGCCATTACTTGCTTTATGAAGTCAAATAATTTCATCCTATATTTTAAAGGAATTCCTCATCGATATATCAAAATTTCTGAAGCCAAGAGCCATCGTATGCAACTGACATTGTAAACAAGTTGTAACTATATAAAATACAAACATCATAAACATACACGCGCGCGAGCGCACGCACACACACAAACACACACACACTCGCACGCACGCACATGCTCATACACACACACACACACACACACACGTGTATGTGCGTGTATTTATTTTAAATTCTTTTAATTGTTTTTGCGATTGTACTGTTTACTTTTAGTAATTAGATCTTTTCTCGACTGTGATGGTGATAGATGGGAGTGTTTGCTTCTGTGCTCTGTGTGTCCCAAGCAAGCGTGTGTATCTGTTTGTGTCAAGAAGCTACATCAAGATCAATTTTACCATTTGTAAATAAGTGCGATATATGTCAGTGAGATGGCGCCTCCAAGCACGTCACGTGATTCGAATGCAATGTTGAATATGAGATAAAATATACGTGTATCAATACTGAATTCTTTCTCTGTTTATTTGTAAGCAAATAGTGTTTGTAATTTGTAACCCTGATGTTAACAGATATTACCTTGGCAATAAATATATAAGATAAAGAAACATTTTGCTTGTCAATTAGAGACATAGCCTTTCAAATCTGTGTCGAATGTATTTTTCAGATACCTGAACACGCAAAGGTTAATTATGACAGGAAAACTTGAATAGAATAGATCAGCCTCCCAGTCTACTACTGGTATTTCTTAAAATCGTTCTAGGATGAATGAAAAGTAAATTTAAAGCATTTAGTTCACTGCTACACATTTACAAATCTGATTCTCTTTAGTTCTTTTTTTAGAAATTACATTCAGAATTCCATCAAAGCACACGTCATCGTCTTATAAAAGGAAAGACCTGGTGTAATCTTCGTGATATATAAAATAATCCCTTTAATCATAAATCTGCTCGATTTTTCTCTGATCTGCTGTTAAACAATTAAATTACTGTGTGCTCCGTAGGAAGTTCTACATGATCATTCAACATGCTAGAAATAGCTGCTAAATCTACCTTTGGTCACATTGTTTTGTCTTAAAAGTTCAAAAAGACATTAGATAACGCTGTGGGAGATAATCGTACAGTTGGTATCGCGGTGGCTGAAATACTTTTATCTGCTTAATTAGGAGAACCTGGGGCTTAAATAAATAAATAAATATATACTAGATAACATATGAAACTAAATAAACTCCTAATTTCACAAGTTTTCTTTATTTTCGTTTTATATTTCTATTTTCCCTTTATCAGTTTTAATCGAAGCTGTCAATTTTTAGAATGTCAATTCTTAAATTGTGTTTGCTCTAGTTAAATTGATGAATTAATTAACTATAAACTCAAAACAGAAATTTAATGATTGCATTCATTTCAAATATAATAAAAAATAAAAAGTTAAATATTTAAAGTCGTCGTCTTTGTTTTTGTTGTTGTTGTTGCTTTGCCGCAATAAAATTCTGATCTAGTAAACATGCAGTCAAATGTTTCTTCACCGTGACATTTATATCTTATTTTGTGACATAGAATAATTGAGACTACCATTTTTTATTCTCTTTTCTGTTTTTTTAAATGGTAAAGTGTGATGGAATGTCCACTCAAAGACCACCATGCTGGTTCATATTATGACTAATTAAACCAAGTAATTCATTTAGCACCTTCTCTATATACTTTGCAATAAACTTTAATAACTCTTCTTATTAAGTTTCTCTAAAGCGGTGAGCCGGACAAAATGCTAAGCGGCATGTCTTACGTCTGTACATTCGGAGTTCAAATGCCACCGAAATCGAGTTTACCTTTCATCCTTTCGGAGTCGACAAAATAAGTACCAGTTGATCAATGAGGTGAATGTAATTCGACCTCACCCACGAAACAAAAGAGAAAGGAAGTTAATTCTGGCCTTGTGCTTGTAGCAGAAAAGATTTAATTTTCTCATGGTATGAGAAACAAAACGAATCGGTAGTTTTAATCCCTACTAGATTGGAGAACAGTTTCAGGTAAGCCGTGATGGAACCAATAATAGTTATTGCTAGACGTTCAGCACATGTTAATCCAGATTCAGTCTTCATTGACGTTGATAATTATGAACCTCAATCAGAAAGTTAGATCTTTTTTTATATATAACTGTCAGTACATGTGGATATACTCCACTTCTGACCCACCCACTGAATATAAACTTGTATAAACTCATTACCTTCACACCGTCACTATAATCTTGCGCGCACAGACCAACAATTTTGGCCTTAGATCTGGACTTTCATTTTACCTATTTATAGTTTTAGATTATGTCAGATGTGGAAATTAGTGTTCGTTCGTTTTAATGCTTCTTGAAATTTTTAGAGTATAACGTGAAATTTTCACCAGGTTCCTGCTTAATGTTGCTGACTGTTACGAAAGTTGCTGTCCCATCTTGTCACCCATACCATTAGTAATAAGATTGGATGCCGCATGACTGACAGATGCTGTTTCTGAGGAAGCTGACAAGAATGGATATTGTCAGTGGGTTTCATTCATAATTAGCTAGTGGTCTTCAAATGTTTTTCATTTATTTTTTACTTTCCATATTTCAAAGAAATATTGCATTATAACCAAGAAGGAAATGCGAAAATGAATGTTAACTTTTAATAAGATTTCTTCACAACAAATCTGTTTAATTTCGAAATACGTTTTAAAGAAAAGCGTTTGCATCAGAATAATTTTTATATATTGCGATTAAATCCTAAAATACAGTGATTTAGTGATTTATCTTGCTATATTCCTTCTATATTCTGTGTTCAAATGTTAATGGCATTGAAATTGCATTTAATGCACTACATGGATATAATTTTCCTTCCCCAGTGTGTGTTTGTGTATGTGTGTATTTGTGTGTGCGTGTTTGTGTGTGTGTTTGCGTGTGTGTGTGTGTGTGTGTGTGTGCATGCATGCGTATGTGTGTGCCAAGCATCTTATACTGATTACCTAATCATTATTTCAATATTTTAATAGAATTTAAGGTGACGCTGTGCACAATGCATAGCAGCATTTCGTTTGTTTTCACGTTCTGAGTTCAAATTCTGCCGAATACGACTTTGGCTCTCACCATATTGGGATCAGTAAAATAAATACCATCTGAGTATTGGGGTCGTTGTTATCGGTTTCCCTCTACCCCCACCTCGAAATTGCTGGTCTTGTGCCAAAATTTTGAACCGATATTTTCATTGAATTCTGTTACGACACTGACAAAGTTTCATTTACGTTTGTTTCAGTTCTGATTTACGCTGAGTTGTATATAATTTCATTTAGAATATATGATACTTTCAGTAGAGCTGGGGGGAGTGAGGAATCTCGTGTTACATTACTTCAAATGACAAAATGTGAAAGGGATTCGTCAAGAGTTTCCTTCACCCACTATTTTTGTTTTGATACATTGAACGTATAGCGTGGATATTTATATTCTTTAAAATTCCTCTGAGGTCTAAAATATCTCAAATATTTATACGCGCGCGCACGCACGCACACATGCGCAGACGCACACTCACATGGACGCACGCACTCACACCTATGACTATGTATGTGAGAGACTGTATGTCTGCGGATATTTATACATTAAGCGTCTGATCCTTAGATCCGAATAGATTGCTTTGACGTAAATGTTCCGGCTCTCGGTTCTCTGAGATCAAATCCCACCGAAGTTAACTTTGCCTTTCCTCCTTTTATCGTCAATAAATAAAATACTTGGCCTGCACAGGTTTACATCTTTCTCTTCGTCTTTTTTTCTGCCTGTCCATTATTCAATGTTCCTGGAAGAACTCAGCTCTGGTCCATCTTCGAAATGAATGTGCTCCGCCAAGCCTAAACATAGCCAAGATACGTATTCTATCACTTCAGCTTCCATATCTCTCTGTCAAGAATCTGAGAGTAGCAAATGAGGCAAGTCACGTGCATGTACATTTTTTCAAGTAGCCATAAACAGGATGAGATTCCACAATGCTGTGTCAGGAACTTCTGTTTCCCATTACCTTTGGTAGATGCTCAATTTCACTTCGTGTGTCTCTGCCACAAAGACATCAATATAGTTAATTGGCCATGGTCTTTAATCAGGACTTCAGAAAGCTTTCAAGTTATAACATCTGATATGGACTGTGGCAAGCATTGCATGTCCTGAATTGAGCAGTAATAGTACTTGAGGCAAATTCGAACCTATAAGAATGGCCATTCACTATAATTTGTGATGGAGAAATTTCTCGCTATAGACAGATAAGTGTAAATGTATATGTATATACACGCATATATATGTGTGTATGTATGTATGTATGTATGTATGTATGTATGTATGTATGTATGTATGTATGTATGTATGCATGCATCAGTTTCTGCATAAATCAGTGAACGTTTCGTTTTCTGATTTCTATATTAGAAGGTAGATTTCGACTTCGTACAGAATGTTCAGAAATGTTAGTTACTGAGGAAACCAAATAAGGTCTAGACACCAGTGTCTAAGTATCTGCTGGCAGAATTATGAACACGCATTAAGATTTTACCGGACAAAGTGTCTTACGAAATGCTTACCTTAGGTTAAATACCACTGTTCTACGTTTATGTACATATAATAAACACATATATATATTTATGTGCTACTAGTAGTTTCATGCGATGAAAGCACGCTAGGTAGTATATTTCAACAGCTCTGGTCTCTCAGCTCAATCTTCAGGTACTGTCCACGTGGTAAAATAGGCTAAAATAGGACGACGAGATGAGAGAAAGCGCGAGAAAAACCGAGAAAGAAGTAGATATGAAAGGTGGACGGTTGAAAAACCGAAAAACGAAAAAGAAAACAGAAAGACGCTAGTGGAGTGATTGGAGTTATTTCCCCTTAGACTGTAAAATATAAAGCTGAAAAGATAGTGGCCTCGAGTCTGCGGTAAACTGTTTAATCTGGAGAGGCTGACACTTTCCATTTCGTCAACAGGAACTTTTTGTCATATGCTTACAACCGCTGAAATCTTCCGATCTAGAATTCAGCATTATATTAGAGTTCTTAGATCTGAATAAAATCTGAGTTCTTTCGGCTAGGCAAAGCTTACATTTTTTTTATCCGTTAACATATGGTGTGGAAATTTCGACTATTTTGCACTTTATTGTGTGTGCTGTGATGTTCGACTTCAAACCCCAGCCTAGTTGTCTTTCTAATTTTATTATTAATGTTTCTTAGTATTTTTTAATCTACTACAATGGAATAACAGTTTTATTGTAATAGATTGGTTCAAGAACATAAGCATAGTGCTAGATTTACTCAGTTCAACATTATATATTTTTTCCCTTCATATCGCGATTGTTACTTGATAAAGCCATTGAATTTGCTAAGTCCATGTTGATATAGACCCCATGGGTCTGAACTTTATCCTGCAAGCGAAGAAAGCGCTACAGTTTAGTAATGGATTAGCATGAGTAAAAAAAAGTCCGATAATGATGAATTGTTCAATGTTTCAATGGGATCGTACGATGGTGCTGACATCTGCGATCTTGTGGGTCTCTTTGTATTAAACACATTGAGATCAAAGCACCCATCTCACCACGTTGGTCTATAACGAGACGAGGAATTGGGTATTTCCCATGGTTGACATGGTCACACCCTAGATAGATTTAGGAAACAACTTACCTCTACCTTCAGTCAATTAGGCCTTAAAATCACAGTCGCTACTAATCTGCCTAACGTTGAATTTTAGATGATGTTTCCTTAGACCTAAACTCCTCCACTTATAAACCTTACCGACGAGAATCTTTCCGTATATATATAAACAGTCATGTCATCCCACTGTAGTGTTTAAAAACCTGGTGCCTATTCGAGATCTTTCGCTTCCGATTTATGGAAAACAGTGAATAACATCCACCGACCTTGCGAGTTGTCGACAGACACAATAAAAGCGTTACATGTAATTGAGGTAGTATCAAATTAAAATGGCCATCTATGTGTCACATTTGATATATATACACTTTGATAGGCCAATTAATGTGATCTTTATCCAGCGATAACTTCTTTTGCAGTCTTGGAGAATCTCTTGGAGAAACACACCAGGCACTGATTTCTATAGGAATTGCAGAATCTGACTGTCTCCGCGCATTGTAAAAATGTCTCTTAGATATCTTTGTTCAGTTCTCTCTAAGTCTGCCCACGCATACTGGCATCCTAACTACACCGCTTTAGTCACACGCTATTCCTTTTAATACATTTCTCTGATTATTATCATTCGCACGCTCTTCTTATTCTAACGAGACATTAATTTGATTTCTTTACCATCCTTCTCACCAGCAGGGCTTTAACCGTTTCTTACATTTCCAGGTTGGACATTAATATAGGCTCACTTGTAGAAACGATAGCTTTTATGGAAACCTGTATTTCAATCCTCGTGGAGGTCGAGTTTTCCATCTGTTTTACCCTGTTATTGAATACATTTCATTGGCTTTATTGGACTTACTGCAAAATTTTAGCCAAAGGAAGCCTTATTTATCTGTATGTTTTACTGCCTTTTTTCATTGAAATATGTAATATTTGTTTTTTTCTTCTTGTTTGCAGTTGTGGAAATGTACCGCTCTGGCCGGCTTAAAATCTCTGAGATAAATCCCCATCTAACGTGCATACTATGTGGTGGATATTACATCGATGCCACAACAATTATAGAATGTTTGCATTCCTGTAAGTACAACCAGTTTATATACTTATTCAACATATTTATATATACTACGCACTGACACATGTTAATACATGTGTGTCTGTGTGCCTATGTGTGTTTGTGTGTCTATGTGTGTCTGTGTGTTTGCGATTGTGTTGCGTGTATTTGTGTGTTTGTCAGTGTTTGTGTGTATCTGTGTGTGTTCATATGAAAGAGGTATGCAAATACAAAATAAAGTACTCAGTACTTCAAGAAGTAGAATGTTTAATTTAAGCAACCATAGTATCTCTTTCTTTCTCTTTGTTCCTTCTCTCTTGTTCTTTTGCTCTCATTCTGTTCATATGTACACCTCTGCGTGTGTGTATGTGTGTGTGCGCGTGTGTGTGTGCACGTGTGCGTGCGTGTGTGGGATATATAATGCACGAATGATTACAGGCGTATATCCAAATATTTTAAACAGGTATATTTGATGGAAAATTAAGAACCTGGAAACTGGATTTGTTTTTTGCTTGTGGTTAGTTTATAACACATATTTGTAGCTAATGTTTTAGTCTCTGTGTGCCTTTGTGTATGTGTGTGTGTGTGTATGTGTGTGTGTGTGTGTGTGTGTGTGTGTGTGTGTGTGTGTGTGTGTCTGTATGTGTCTCTGTGTGTCTGTGTCTGTATCTGTGTCTGTGTGTGCGTGCGTGTGTGGTTGCGTGTGTGCGTGTCCATGCGTGCGTGCGTGTGCATGCGTGCGTGCGTGCATTACTATGTATATGCTGAAAAAGAATGTTTTCTTCGTTCTGTCAAATTTATTGTTGACTGTCTTTTGAATAATTTGCTGTCTCACGTCACTGTTCATCTACACTTCCAAGTGAATTTATATACATTTGGAAATATGCATTATTACATCGATATATTAAAGGCTAAATGAAGCCATGACATATTTTATTGAATTATAATATTTAATAGATATGTCACAAACTGAACTCGTCTTGTGTATTGTATCTATACAGACTTTACAGTCGGGAATATATCGTAGAAGTGTTGTCTTCCAGTCAACAATGAAATATAATATCGATTATTAACATTACACTAAAGGGCGATACTAGTGTGTTCCTGAAGGGAAATTAACGTTGGAAAAATATTGGGAGCGTCAGTCTGAGATAAGATTTATTTTCGACACGGATAACTATGAATTGTTGTCGTTTAGTTCCAGGTCAGTTTTGATTGAGGAGATTAAATGCATTTTGCCCATGCTACTTTTTGTATCTGTGCACAAATGCACGCGTGTGTATCTATAGTGTATGTCTTTATTTAATATAGCAGAATTTGATTTAAGGGAAATTTGGCTGCTGCTTCTGGCATATAGATCGACTGCATAGAAACATTATCGTTGGCTCCAAGACTTCTCTCCTATTTCCCCATTATAAGGGAGTTATATCCCTAACCAAACCATAACTGTGCCCTTTTTTTCTTTAAAATTGTGTAACGTTCAAACTATTATCCAGTATGCCCTTTCCTGCGAGATCTGGTTATTAATTGTATAAAGTAGTACGATTCTGTGCAGCCTCCGCATCGAGTGTTATATTTAAGACTATACTGAACAGGAGTATATCAAATTCATTTTAACACTACGTTACTGACAGTCAATTTATCTATTCCAACAAAGAGACATGAACAGCCATTCATCTCCACGTTACTCATAGGTATATTTTTATTCCAAAAGTTGTGTCCACACTAGATGAAGTAACCTTCTTACCACTTGATTAAAACTATAATCCACAAGGGAACCCTTAGACAGGTAATTGCCATACTATAAATATATTGCTTGAACAATTTGGAAAAAGTCACAAAGAATAAGGTAAAAATAGACTATAACGGCATTTTAATTCAGTAGGAAAGTTATGGAGCTAAAAACTCTATACATCATTTGATTTTATATTCCACTACTTCACATTAGATTTTCTATTGGAAGAAAATAAGAAGGAAGTTTGGATAGGGGTGAATACCTTCGGTTCAATTTTATTCCAATAATTACAGAGAAAAGATTATAGAAAAAATTATAGAAGAAAAAGCATTCGAATCTATTTTATTTTTTTATTTATGTTAAAAAAAAACTGCTGAAATCATGTTTTATGAATTTAAATTTACATTCACACATACCTATATATGTATGTATGTATGTATGTATGTATGTATGTATGTATGTATGTATGTATCTATGTATGTACGTCTATGTCAGGGTGTGTATAGATATATGTTTGTCAATATATCAAAATATGTGATATGTATATAAGTATGTTTTCTAGGAAGAGTGGTGACAGTCTGTGCCCCTTTAACCCTTTAATATGGTGTCTTACCTGTATGACCTTCTCGGATAGACATTGCTTTTTCTTTATTTTTAATTTATTTTATGCGACCATACATGATTCTTAACAACCGGCCAAAGCTATAAGTAACATAGCAACTTCCCCAATAAATTCTCTTGAGCTTTCTCAAAATTTCATTTGTTCCATCATGATTGGTGGTCAACTAATCACTTTTGTTTCTGACTTATTTGTTAATATGTTTAAAATTCACCAAAAAATGTCGGAGTTTTGTCATGATATAATCGAAGAATATAGCAAGAAAATGATCCCGAAACAGTTGTGAATTTCGATCCCTATTTGTGTTCTTTATACATTTGCTACACTTGGAACCATCCCTGGGTTCGATCTACAGCTAATATTGGATTGGGTACCTCTCTCTCTCTCTCTCTGTGTGTGTGTGTATGAGTGCGTGTGTGTTTGTGTGTGAATACATATAGTATACTACCAAAAAATGACAGATGTAAGTTGCTTCAACGTGCTGTAAATTCAATATTATATACCCAGCCAATACTAACGAATTTAGGTGTATTAACCCACGTAGTTAGGGTGTTGTACTAACGATCCCTGGACCAGGTGTTGCGTTGCCTTCTTGAGCTAAACACTTTATCTCGCATTACTCTGCGATCACTTCAATACCTGACGTATGCGTCACCGCGCATCATTTTCAACATGTATCGTGAAACTGCATCACTATTTTCCTCACAAATTCATCTGAATCTCTTCAGTTCCTAAACTTTTACAACATTTTTATCGAGTATATGCTAAAATTCAAAAGGTTTCTCACAAAACGTTGGGGCCTTTTTCAATGAATGCTCTCTGAGCCGTCCATTTTAAGTAGTAACGATGTAGATTGTTTCTTGTAATTTCTAATGAAACGTGGTATAGTTATGCAGTAAGATACAAAAGTGCAAACTTACACAAACTACAACAGATTTCTACAAAAGTGAAAGTAAAATATTTGCACCATGAAACTGTTTCGCATTATTTTGAAAGTGGATGCAAGAGTAGGCCCTGGGCGAACATGTAAAATTGTTAATGCTGTTTACGTTTATAGCAGACTTAAAGAAAATTGCGTTTCGCTCCTTTTTCTTGAGATGAAGTACTTTGTGTATATCTCATCATAGATACAACACTTGTCTGACCCCAGTGTTGATTTCAAAGGATCTGCTGTGTTGTTGACTGCTAGGAAAACTAAGGTATTTACAATGGAGCCTTCAAACTCTTGCAGCTGATTTAAATTCTGGATCTAGTTTTTCTATCTCTTATCTATCCAGTCATCTTACGTCCAAGCGTCGTTATATATAGAAGTGAAATTCATTCCCAGTGAGATGGGGGTTATTTGATGGATGTGCTGAATATTCCGTTTATTTAGAAATTGTGTAGTTTTGCTTCTTTATACTTTAGTGTTGCTGCTCCTCACAAGATTACTGTGTACGTGAGGTTCACACTCACCATTTCATTTAAAGAGTAATCAGCACCAGAAAGATTCGTTTACGGTAATGATCTTTTGAAGAAACCGGCGAACACCAATATCACTTGATCAAATCAAAACTACAACGGATTCGATACAGGAATGTATTGATCTGGAAAGCTAACAGGCTGAGTTGATCCCTGTTGGGTCTAAACAAAGAACATAAAACTCCTCATTGACTTCCAATTGGTGAATTGTTAGAGCAACGAAAAGGATGCCTTTCGTTATTTGTTTCTGCTCTTTACGCTCTGATTTATGCCGTATCCAACTTTTTCTATCATCCTTTCAGAGTCGATAAATAAAGTTCCAGTCAAGTACTGAGAGTAATTCTTCTCTCCTTTTCTTTATGGATTGCGCTTGTAATTCAAAGGTCCTTTTCACATCATGTCACGGGGTTTGGGGAACGGAATTTGCATCAAGGGTGCAAGTTTATGTTGTATACTTACTGCTTACACGTTAATCTCAAGAGTAGGAATTGAGTTTGTCGAACATTTGAGGAAATATACGGATATCTTTACGGTTAGTAAATCTATTTCAAAAGTGAAACAAATTTATTCAATGAATCTTCATAATTTCCCATAAAGTTCATGAGGTTTCAAGATCATCTTACTCGAAGTTAAACATATATACACACCTGCAAAAATATATGAGAGCAGGATTATATCTGTACGTAAAATTATTCTCGAAACACGTTAAACGCTGCCCGGTCTTTATGAATTATTTTCATTTGGATATGTTTATCAATATGCATATATTAGTAAATCATCAATATCGATTAATTGTTACTGAAATGATATGCTTTCGATGTATCAGCATTGTTTCTACCGAGAGACACGCAAGAATCTTCCACACAAAGTTTAATCCAATCTGAATGTTAATGAAAGCATGATTTAATGTTATCAGGCACCTGTGGAATTCAAACATTCACAAAACTCTATTCACTAGAGTCAGAGTGGCCTTAGGATCTGTTATCAACCTTAAATTTGTTAAGTTTTACTTCCTTTTTATTTATTAAATCCAGATCGTATACGTTTTATTTCTGTTCAAACAACTTTTTCTCTTCTTTCTGCTTGGAATGTTTGATAATATATTCCTTTGTTAGGCATTCATTAATTTGTCACATATAGTTAACTATGTCGTATATATATAAATGAAGAAATAAACATACACATACATTCATTTATACTTATACAAACGTCACGCTTGAAGATATATATTGCCGGAGCCATTACTTACTCACTTGGGCACTCTAACTCTTACAAAATGGAAGAACACTTAGTTCTATGTATGTATGTATGTATGTATGTATGTATGTATGTATGTATGTATGTATGTATGTATGAATGCATGTATGCATGCATGCATGTATGTATGCTTACATATATATATATATATATATATATATATATATATATAATCATAAAAATTTTACCGAAGAAGGTTTTTTTCATACTGAGCTACCCGGCAGAATTGTTAATTATTAATTTTATTACTAATTGATGATTCCCTGCCCTGCATATCTATATATATATATATATATATATATATATATATATAGGCGTAGGAGTGGCTGTGTGGTAAGTAGCTTGCTTACCAACCACATGGTCCCGGGTTCAGTCCCACTGCGTGGCATCTTGGGCAAGTGTCTTCTACTATAGCCTCGGGCCGACCAAAGCCTTGTGAGTGGATTTGGTAGACGGAAACTGAAAGAAGCCCGTCGTATATATGTATATACATATGTATGTGTGTATGTGTTTGTGTGTCTGTGTTTGTCCCCCTAACATCGCTTGACAACCGATGCTGGTGTGTTTATGTCCCCGTAACTTAGCGGTTCGGCAAAAGAGACCGATAGAATAAGTACTAGGCTTCTAAAGAATAAGTCCTGGGGTCGATTTGCTCGACTAAAGGTGGTGCTCCAGCATGGCCACAGTCAAAAGACTGAAACAAGTAAAAGAGTAAAAGAGTATATATATATTGTTGTTTTCACTGTCCAATTTTTCCTGTCTTGGTTTGTGTTTGCCACCTTGGAATCCTCTGTGTAGTGGGTTGATCCACTACTCAGGAAGAGACTATGCTAGAGTACGTTCTGTCATATCTTCGAAACGTCAGGTTAGAATAGAGACAGCTGATGAAGGAATATTCCAAGTGGCTTTCCGTTTTCCTATGTGTTCGTTCCGTTGTCTGTAGTTCATTGTTCTAACGTCCTGTACCCTGATATGCATATATATACACATGTAGATGTAAGTATGTACATATATGTGTGTATACATGTATATATATTCTTTGTATTATATATATATATATATATATATATATATATATATATATATACAGAGAGAGAGAGAGACATGACAAAATGGAATAAGCAGGACCAGAGGAGACACATGGAACAGAGAGTTACAGATGAGTTTACAAAATGTGTGACGAAAGAACTTATAAACTAAAAATAATAGGAATTAAAAATGAAGCGACGATCAAATAGATAGTTGTGTATTTAATTGGCAGAGAAAATTTGTACATGTGTAACAATATCTGTTACAATACACGTTTTCACACCAAGAATCTTGCAAAACAAATACATAAACTTGTATACATACACACATACATACTTTCGTTTATATTTGGATATGTTGTCTTGGATAAGTTGTCTTGAGAGAAGAAATTCTTCTTATAGACAATAGGAGTAAATACACCTGCAGTCCGGAGAACCCGTTGATGTCACCTAATTAGTTTATTCTAATTTTAAAAAGTTTTTCGAACATCAACAAATGTACCGTTTGCTTTTTCTAATATAACATCGAACGATTCTCAGTAGCTGTGAAAGGCGAGTAGGTATACCCATGTGATGAAGCATAAAACCCCGCAAAAACTCATGCGTTCCGTCACGGTATTTCATGGCATAATAGTGTTTTCTCCATGTCCGAATGTGCACGAACATGTTAAATACATCTGTACACTGCAATATTTCATTCAGCGCAGCATATGCGTCTCCAATGAAAAGATATTTACAGACTCGCACACGCATGAACAGACACATATATATATGTATGCATGTATAACATATGTGAGAATGAGTGTATACTCTTTTATTTGTTTCAGTCCTTTGACTTAGTGACGTTTAATTTTGTACGTATACTAATCTAAAGTGTATGTAGGAAGGTTTACTCGACTGTATAACACATAAGGAGATCCCATTTTATAATACATTTCTAAACATACTTTAAAATATGAACTTTTATCAAAGAACGATATTTATCACCGGAGAATTTTGCTTTAGTCTTTTTTTCTTCAAATAATAATTATGCTATATGTGTATTAAATTTCTCGTTTCTTATGTTCGTGGAAATACAAAAAAAAAAAGATAAATAAATACATATTTGATCTCTGACTAAGAAATATTTTTACATTTCGTTGAATACAATTGAAGTTTGTTTTCAGAATATAATTTACTCTAGACTAAAATTGCCATCCCCTTGTTGAGCATTAAACTGAGAGAGGAAAGTGTCAGTCAAGTGCTGCGCTCAACACTTTGCATTGAGTAAGGCGATAGATAGCAGAGCTGAATTGATGTCAACAAACTGGTTTTCGTTCTTCTACATTCTAAGATCACAATACGTTGAGATAAACTTAGCCTTTCATCTTATCTGGGGCGATAGAATAAAGCCCCATTCAAATACTAGGGTTCATTTAAACTTAATATTCCTCTAAAGCCTTCCTTTATGAATAGAATTACAATAGATTTTATTGTTCATTCTTCCGAGATGAATAAAATTAGTACTGGTCATGTGCAAGAAAGATTCTGTCACCCTCTCTACTTCGGTGAATATGTTATAAATTATATTATTTCTGCTATCACTGCGCATTTGAATTTATATCTTGGACCTGGGGGTATGTATATTCTTTTATTCTTTTACTTGTTTCAGTCATTTGACTGCGCCCATGCTGGAGCATCGCTTTAGTCGAACAAATCGACCTTATTCTATTTTATTCTATCGGTCTCTTTTGCCGAACTGCTATGTAAACACACCAACTTCGGTTGTCAAGTGATTGTGGTGACGAAAACACAGAGACACAAACAGATATATATATATATATATATATATATATATATATATATATATATATATATATATATATATATATATATATATATATATGGGAGATTATACAAAAAATAACAACAGACGAGGACAGGTGGTGTAAATAACAAAAGTATATATTAGTATGACGCTCGGGAATACGGAAAGTCTTTGACGTTTCGAGCTACGCTCTTCAACAGAAAGAATACGGAGACAAGGAGAAAAACACGGAGAAAAAAAAATACGACGGGCTTCTTTCAGTTACCAAATCCACTCACAAGGATTTGATCGGCCCGAGACTGAACCCGGGACGATGTGATTGGTAAGCAAGCTACTTTATTTCATTTTATTTGCTATAAAGGAAGTATACAGAGTAGCTGCGGGTTGGACAAACACATTAATGAGATGATATGAATGATGAACACGGTGATATTAATGGGAGAAGACAGCAGCTGTCCGCCGAACTCTGCTTCTCTAAAAAATTGTTCTTTTATAAATTTACACATAAATTTACAAATTGAGGCTATAAACCTCTTACTTCACAATTTCATTTTACATCATGTCCTTGAAATGAGGCACTAGCCTCTTACAATTTTCTTTTCGTGGGCTACATGCCCTTTCAATATGAGGTACTCGTCCTTTTACACTTTTCCGCCCCGCCTTCACCCGACCAGACTCAGTGCTTCACTCAAGCACTTCGATGTTTCTAGATCGGGCCACTTCAGCAAAGAACGGAATGCATACTCGGGGAAGGAATCCATCACCCTGCACAAGTCTCTTTCCCACACGACTTCTGCAGCCACCTGCGGAGGTCAATCAGGGTCCTTGGTACAGGTGAGGATCCCTCCACTCCGACCTTTCCTAATAAACTTCTTGACAAATTCTTGGACAGCCCCTCCCTTGTGGAATAGGATTATGAATTCCTCCTTCTCATAGGGCGAGGCTACAGTTTCTACTGACGGCGGCACAATTCCCACCGACAGGCCTTCCTCTGTTGGTAGCACAATTCCCACCAATGAAGCATCGGGACACGCCGGTGGTGCGCTATCAGGCGCCGACCGTGTTCTGTTCTTCCTTTTTATCCTTTTTTGGGGGGCCACGGGAGTAGGGGGCACTTCCGCCTAAACCGGAAGGTCCTACTCCTCCCCCGCAGCCTTCGTTGGGCAACCATTGTTGCCCACCTACTGGTGAGCGTATTTCACCAGAAAAAGTCATACCCTGTGGATTTTACACTATGCAGCTTACCTAACTGGAGTACAAGCGAGAAGAACCCTGACTATTGGATTTACCTGGTTGGAGTATTATACAGAGCCAAGGATTCCCTGTCTGTTCTATTTTGTGAACAATGGTCGCCCACCTTCTTTCTATTTTTTTCCTTTCTTCGAGGTTTCCACCTGCTCGACTTCCTCCGTCTCTCCCTCCAGTGGGGGAGCGGGGGAACTACTTTTATTAACTGCTCCAGGACCCTACTCTGATCCTGGTGACAGTTTTTCTTAATGTGGCCAGGCTCAAAGCACAGGTGACACTTGGGGAGGGCGTCCTTCAAGGATTAGCGGATAACTGTGCCCGGCCATCCTTAAAAAATCTGGGAAAACCAGATCTTTGGCTGATTGGGTCCACAGGGTCAAAAAAGCTTTTGACCCAACCCAATCAGTCGTAGGCAGGATTTTCACGTTTAGGAGCGTGGCTCCGCTGCCACATAGACCCTGGCGGATAGTATCCTCTATCCAATCATGTTTTATGCCGGGTGGCAGCCCACATACCCAAGCTCTAGTTAATTTCTTCCCAAAGTATGTGGGAAGAAACAGAATGTTTTGTCCTTGTAAGGGCTGTATCGGAAACTTACGTGCCACCTCAGGGGTGCCAAATAGCAACCACACCGTTCCGTACTTAACACCCCTGGCCATAAACTTAATAGTTGGCAGATATTCTGCCAAATCTTTTTCAATTTCAACTTGGGGAAAGACCGTAATGGTGTCGAGTGACTTAGAGTACGTCCTCAATACCGTTATGGCGACTCGAACACGCCTATCAATGACGACAAACGAGGAACACAACATTTTTGCACGCCAAAGCGAGCAACAATTTAAAGTCGCGAAGAGTAGACGAAATTGCCCCAGAGCTAGGCAGAAATTTACTGAAAAAAGAAAACACAAAATAAATTCCCACCCAGCTCGAAGTTCAAAAAACGCCTACCTTAACGACTTTCTGTTATTCTTTTTTCTTTCACTTGTCGGGGCTAAAAGCTCATGTCTTTTCACTTTGGAAGCAACAAACCAGTTCACAACGCATGCGTCGTTCGGAGGCAAGCTGCTTACCACACAGCCACTCCTTCGCCTATATATATATATGCAGCATTTTTTTTAAAGTAAAATTGTTTCATATCTAATTCACAGGTTTTGTTTCATTATTTCTCGTGTCCTTTTAATATTTCTCTTATCTATTGAGTATTTTTGCATAATAACCATGTAGAGCGTTTGTCATGAGACTTCTGCTGTTATAATGAGAAAGTAATATAGGCAATACTTGTTGAGTCTGCTATGATACTGAGATAGTAACTTATATGATATGTGATTCGCTGATTGTTTCAGGTGCCTATGTAGTCGCAAGTAGATATATACACAATCTCGACTCTCCTACGCTTCAACCCAGAGACACATCCACAATGTGACAGCTGGAGGGAGAGAGGGGTTGTATCATCAAATTGAATATTCTGATCTCTCTTAATAATTAAAACTACGTACTTATGTCTCAATCTGTAGACTAAGATCCTGGTTATCTAAATATAGCTGATTATTGTATTCTCCTTGGTCATAAAAACTCTTATTAACTGATCTGAATTTTTTCAATGTCTTTGTCAAATGAATAAACGCCATTACAAAAAGTAATGGAGAGAGAGAGAGAGAGCAAGTCTCCTCTGGATTTTTACATTACCTCCCGATTAACGTCGAGACTTAAAAAAGAAACTGCTGATCACGTGCGGGCTGAGGATCTTAAGGTGCTCCAAACGCCAGTAGGCTGGTATGTGCTTTCTCGTAGCCAGTCTAATCATTATCTAAGTTCTTTTTTATCCGAACTTTAGTTAGTTTCATTCTAGCGATATACAATGAACCTGCCTTTCCCTTCATTTGTTTTGTTGCATCCATTCTTCTCTTCTCATTACAGTTTTTTCCTTCCCCACAAAAAAGCTATACAATTCGTCTACTTTGATACCAGTCAGCAATTTCTAAAGCCTTGGTACGCGTGTGACATGCCTATAATGACTGCCTTGCCCGCTCTTTTTCCTTCAATCTTAACACTGTTCTTCCTTTTGTTATCTATGCTGGAGTTAATTTTTTATATTATCAGTATATAATGGTGTATATAAACGGCTGCATGCAAGTTATGCATTCTTGTTATATGTTTAAGTCAGAACCTCTTAACAACATTGGTTCTAGAAGCTTCTACTTTAGAATATTCTTGAGCACAATTTTTTACTTTGTCCTTTACTTTGACTTTGACTTTCACCTCCTTCCTGTTACACTCTCGTAACTTTTCTGCTTCAGTGCTGTGTTCAACCTTTCAATTCCAGATATCTAACCAAAAATTCCTTACTGATTCAGTGTTTAAATGGTTGTTCTGATGTTCATTTTCCTTTTTCAATCGTTGGTAAAATTGCCTTTCATTGTTTCTGAAAAGCTTGTCTTACTTGGTATCTCGTATTTTACCCTACTATCCTGTCTATGTCTGATGCTTTGTCTGCATATATTTTGGAGGTCTTTGTTCCTTTTTTCTGCCCGACTTTTGACTTTAAGGATTTCTACAGCGAGAGAAGCTGCATTGTATAAGATATCACTTATGTCTGTTATATTCTAAACTTTGATTTTCGCTAAAAATTTATGCAATCATTTTATTGTTTTTCATAGCTTTTCAATTTCGAACTGTTAATCTCGTTCTATCCAAATTTCTTGTTTTATTTAAACGTTGAAGCTCCTTTTTTTTTTAAACGTTGAATCTCTTTTCTTCATTTGTAAAATGCTTTCTTTCCATGAACTAAAGCATATTTTCAGCCACACAACGGCTTCTATTCTTGGATGATTCAGTGATCTTTCATCAATTTCTTGTTCAGTTTTCTCTCTTATATAGCCATATTCTTCATCTACCACTGTTTTGGCCAGCTTCATCTACCACTCTTCCAGCTTCAACAATGAAACTTTTATGTGAAAATTCAAACTGCTATAAATAGCAGCCTAAGTTTCTTCCAATCGCACCCACTTACTTAACTAAAAAGAACAATATAATTCCTGAAGGATAATTATACTGCGACGCTTTTAATCATGGGTATTCTCCAGAAGGTCTTACCACAACAACACAATGGATGTGAGTTATTTTTGCATTTGTGAGTTCTACAATTTGATTTCTTAAACAGACCTTGATGCACGCATTTCTAGCATAAAATAATGAACGACTCTGGAGATTCTAATGTTTTATTTTTCAAAAGTTCATACGTTTATTACGTGTGATATTTACTATATCAAGTAATAGGAAACTTTGCGAGAGGGAGCTGGTCAACCATTTTAAACAGAGAGAAAGTATAACGATTTAAGGAAATTGTATCATAGGAAGTGAGGACTGTTCTCTAGAAACTTAACCACTGTTGTTGAACCTTAAAGTACATATTTTGAATTGCTCTCTAAAGACACTTTTTAAACTTTGATTCAAAATGTCAAAGTCAGTGAAAGTCTTTGTTTACAGATTTTGTGTACTTGTGTACTTTAAGTGTAGCATTATTTATAAAGAGAAGAAAGGAAAGTGTTTTCTGAGCTCGATCATAATTCAAACATATTCATAGTTGTAGTAATGAAAGCCAATATCCGAATCTCTACAAGAACACTCGACCAGCAAGAAAGAGCACCAACTCTCTCTTAAATCATATTATTTCCACTTCAATGAAATGGAAAGACATATCGAATAATGTAGTCCTAAAGAGAGTAACAAAAATAATAAAGCATCGTTTAATAACGTCTTTCATCATATATTCATTCAATCAGGACTAACTTGAGGTTAAACAATAACAACAATAGCAACGGCTACTACTACTACTACTACTACTACTACTACTACTACTACTACTACTTCAACGAAGTTATATAAATCTACTGAAAATGGTTAATCATATTGTTATAATAAAGGAAGTTCATTTCCATTCCAGCCTTGCTGCTTCTACTCTAATGGAGAATATATATGAAATATTATAAAACTTTCTAATACATTGATTATTCAAGGTCCATCAATTTTCCGATAAAGTTGATTTGACACATCTATGTATTCATGAATTTACAATAATTTCTTTTTTATAGTGTCCTGATTAACCATAAATTGCTGATATTATGGAATTTTCACGTGTTCAAAATTTATTTGCCTTCGATTTACATAAAAGAAATAAAAGGTTATCTGTCAATAGGAGTCCAAAACAATTTTGGAAATATTCATGAACCTATACATAATAGAAGACATTCATTCCATGTCGATGAGCTCTCTTATAAATTGACGCCAGTCGACTTAGAAAATTAAACTCGTTTCTGTATAATTATCAAATTTTCTTGAAATCATTATTAATCCCTTATTAACCGTCGAACTCTATACCTCTCTTGGCTTTCGACTACCGCATGCTTAATATGATAATTAAAAAGTAGACTGCCACACAACATTCTTGTCCTCGTTGATAATGTAATTTTCTCAGTGAATTGAAGCATATCAGATGTGTATAGCTATCCTTTATCATACTACACGGTATGTCAAGGTACTTATTCTACCAAACTGTACAGATGCGCATTAAACAGTACTTTACTGTACTGAAGTTATAAACTGTAGAACTATAATATACAACACAGTAGTTTACTGTGTTGTATTGCGTTGTAGTCTACCGTACTGCATTTCTTAACTGCACCAAACTATAGTCAGATATACAGTCCTTTATTGTACTGTATTCTATAGCACGGTAGTACAATACTATAATGTACTACTATTGTAAGGGTTATATGCCAACTGTATTATACTGTATTATATTGCCACTATATTCTAGCATTGACCTTCTCCAGACTACTTTATATTACAGTATTACTGTACCATTGTGTACTGAATTTTAATCAACAATCCGCACTACGGTCATCCATATGAATCTCATATGATATGGTAATGTCAATGTTATCACAGATGGCATCTTACTACAGATGACAGGTTACCACATACGGCATGTTACTACATTGGCATGTTACCACAGTGGCAAATTACTACAGATAGCATGACATATTACCCCGATAACCTGTAACCGCAGAGGAAATGTAACCACAGATGACATGTTGCTCTAATGACATGGCATTATTGAGCTTATATTCTTTTATTCTTTTATTCTTTTACTTGTTTCAGTCACGACTGCAACCATGCTGGAGCACCGCCTTTAGTCTAAGATATTGAACCCAGGACGTAAACACACCAACATCGGTTGTCAAGTGACGGCGGTGACAAACGCACACACACAAATATACATATATATACATATACATATGCGATGGGCTTCTTTCAGTTTCCTTCTTCCAAATCCGCTCACAAGGCTTTGGTCGGCCCATGGTGCCACTCAGTGGGAGGGAACCCGGAACTATGTGGTTGTGAAGTAAGCTTCTTACCACACAGCCACGCCTGCGCCTATTATATGCTGATATATGTCAAGTGGATGAGTGATTGCTGGGATTTGAACCGTAAACGTAAATGATGTAGAGAAATATACCGACACTTTATCAATTCAAATGGAGATAACACATGCACGTGCACGCGCACATCGCGTATATATGTCTACTATCAGTATAAAGTACCTCAATCAGTACATATCCCGCCGTTATTCTTAAATGTGCATTAAAATAATAACGACAGCTTAACATTTACATGTATGTATGCATGTTTATATATATATAAATATATATATATATATATGTATATATATATGTGTGTGTGTATGTGTGTGTGCGTGTGTGTGTGCGCGCGCGTAATTTATATAGACATTTTCCCTGAAATTAAATTATATATCTAACGTAAACCCCTATATAATTGTATTACTAGTATATTTTTATGAGAACAGTTCAAATTATTTCCATTACAACTTATAAAATAGAATGAAGAGACTACTGAGAAAAATTAAGTATATTGACTACTGTGTAAGAGAGTACATGCGCATGTATTTGTGTATGTCTACATAGTTGTGTTTAAGTTCAGGATTACTAAGAATTCCACTTAATATATTTTAATGTCATTCCGTAAAGTAGAATGGAAAATAACAACAATAAGGACACCAATAACAATATCTATAATCTGACATAAATGGAAGAGACTTTTTAAGATATTTTCAATTCATAGGATCAGCCTCTAAAAGCATGAACTAGGAAGTTTTAGACAAGAACTAGAGATTAACGCGCTCATTTAGAATTTACAAACGTGTGTTAGTTCACATCTATTTCCCTCGCGGGAAGTTTTCAATGGTTTCAGATTTTTATAACATACAAATTAGTATTGCACTAAATCAAACAGTAAAATCCTTTTTGTCTGCAGATTTCTAGCTTAAAATGAAGTTATTAAATACCAATGTTCGCATTTTCAGTTGATCTAACAGATTATTTGTTTTTTGCCATCATTGTATTGCAAATATTTTAAAAGTGACCAGGTCTAGTTCATTCATTTTATATCTCAGTGTCTAATTAAGTAGCATGAATGGGAAAATTAATACAGTGACCTGTTTAGAACCATTGTACGTCCCTTGTCTTACTTTAACTGTGCCAACTCTGCTAAAAACATTCAAGCCACGTCACCAGTCTTCAGATAATATCCTCCCTTCCTTTCAACTATCTCGGATGCTATAAAACTGGGGATCATTGGCACTGCTGTTCTGGGACTAGGTCATAAGTTGAAAAAGCAAAAAATAGATATATTATGATTACCAGTGACATCTGCTTCTCTTTAGTTTCTTTCTTTTATATAAAATTTTCTGTTATATTCTCAATAAAGCGCATGTTTCTGCTATCACAACACTGTTCTCTAGTGTGTCTTTATTCTACTCGTAATTATGTTGCTACGGAGTGACAAGTTATTCATGCTAAATTACTGGCAACCGTTAGATTATACAGTTTTCCTTTGCATCCAATGACTTTAGAACCATGGAGAATGGTAAGGTACTAACAATAAACAAAAGGGGTGACACAGAGTATCCTTGAAAGATTCCTCTCTTGATGTCGACTTGTCCAATTTCCTTTCCACCTACTGTCAATAACGTCTTCATCATACTGTTTGTTAGTAAATCATATTTATAGTTGCCTCAAATATCGCCAGTCCTTTTAGAATCCACGAGTGAGGAACCATATTATATGCCTTCTTATAGTCATTCCAAGCCATTGATAGATCCATCGGCCATCTTCGACAGTTTCTCAAAATTGCCTTTAGCATCAGCAACTGATTCTCGTAATCCATTCCTGCAGCCTTTCTTTTCCTCTACTAGCAGTTCAGTTCTTTCAAATGGTCATGCATCTTCTTTCCCAGTATTCCAGTTAGAAGATTCTGCATCACAGGTAAACAAGCAAGTCGGACGACGATAGTTACTGGTCACACCACCATTAGCTGGGTCCTTCTGAATCAACATAGTTCCTCCATTGACTATCCATTCTGGTACAATTCCGTGGGCGTTTGATCTTAACTTATTGGAAGTGTTATCATGTACATGTTTTGTCTTGGTATAAAAGATGGGCTACAGTAAATATCCTGCTCAATATCACAGATTTGCTTATCAGTTACTTGATCTAAACAATTTTAATAGCTGATGATATGTGCATCTCTGATCGCGAGTAGAATTAGGTGGCGGGGACATCATAGCTGTGTGTTGAGAGAAATTCTTCAGGATTTGAATAATTCATACCTGGAAACATGGAAAATTGTCTCCGGAAACTGAGTGTTCATCATCCAGAAAAAAAAAAATTGAGCCCGATGGGATACTCGACCTGAAGAAAACAAACTTGGCTCCACCTGCAAGGTCATGCATTGTTTATTTTGACATGAGATCATCATGTCGTGCACATATGATTGTGATGCGTGTGCCTGATGTACCCTTATCAGACGGGTAGTCATGATGGATATATTGGACTTCGTATATTTGTACCCCAGCGTCACTTTGATGGCATGCGCTACTTTCTGACTCAATAATAATGATGATGATGATAATAATAATAATAATAATAATAATAATAATAATAATAATAATAATAATAATAATAATAGTAGTAGTAGTAGTAGTAGTAGTAGTAGTAGTAGTAGTAGTAGTAGTAGTAGTAGTGGAATAAAATTTGGACAGAAGAAAAAATCACACAACGAAAAGGCCCCTTGAATTGATAGAATATCTACAGACTTAGATTCCTTAGAAAAGCAAAAGCGAGAGGGTATCAAGGTAGAAGATGTATGGTCTGCTCTCAGGAAGTCAAGCAAATGGAAGTCTCTAGGAAAGGATAAAATTCCTAACTTTTGGTTGAATGCCTTCACAGAGAGTCATGAACTGTTAACAAAACTTTACAACAATGTTTTGCAACCACCTAGTATGATTCTCTCTTGACTAGTTAATGGTGTAACATTCCTTCTTCCAAAAGATGAAGAAACAAATGAGCCGAAAAATTATCGAGTCATAACCTGCTTAACAACAATGTATAAAACGCTAACATCTGTCTTGATTGAATATACCTACATTTTTTTAAAATAGAAAGTGGCATATTCTCCAACGAGCAAAAAGGATGTAAACGTGGATCTTATGGTTGTAAAGATCAGCTACTCATCAATAAGATGATCTTAGAAGATTGTCACAAGCGACACAAAAGTTGTCGATAGCCTGGACAGACTATAAAAAAAGCTTTTGATAGTCTACCACATAGCTGGATTAAGAAATGTCTGGAAATGTATGAAATAGCACCTACTCTGCGAAACTTCTTGTCTCTAAGTTTAAGATCATGAAGAACCACACTGACTTTGAACAGTGACAATACATCTTTTAATGCTGCAGATGTAAGAATTTCATGTGCCATTTTCCAAGGTGACTTTCTATCACCACTCCTCTTTTGTCTAGCCTTCATAGCTCACTCGAAATTACTCGATGATGTACAATAGGGCTATAAAATGTTTGATAAAAATATAAATCATCTCATTTACATGGATGATTTAAAATGACCAACAACTACAGGGCTATACAGTTCTATATTTAAGAGATGAGGAATTATGTACATTATTTACATTATTTACAATTGACGGATATTTGTCCTCATCTTGATTGTTGTTAACACAACGTTTCGGCTGATATACCCTCCAGCCTTCATCAGGTGTCTTGGGGAAATTTCGAACCTGGATGCAATTTGGCCTCGATAAAAGTGCAAAAGCTACCTTTATCAAAGGAAAAATGATAGAAAAATCCAGTGTTAATCTTGACCAGCAGAATGTCATAAAGGAGTTTAAACCAGCGGAGAGCTACAAATACCTAGGGGTATTTGAAGGGGACGGATTCACTCATTCAGTGATGAGGGAAAGGATCGGAAGAGAATGTTATCATAGGGTGAGAGCAATACTCAAGACAGAGTTGAATTCAAGAAACAGGATCGAAGCGATCAATACTTTAGCCATACCAGTCACGACTTAGTTTCAATATCATTAACTGGTCAATTACTGAAGTATGTAATCTTGACATTCGTATTGAATTGAAATCACATCATAAAAGGGATGCATCTATTTTCCTGAAATCAATCAACCTATCATTCCATACATAGCCTTTATTGAATTAATTATTTCCTGCATTGGCACAAAGCGAAGTATTTTGCAGGAAGAATAGAAGTATATCACCGAAATTTATTTGAGTCACTGAGAAAATGAAGGAAGAATCACGATGGCTGAACAGGTTCTCCCAAACTGGTCTGTTTGATATATTTTGTTGTCCAATTCGAACAGCTTTAAGGTGATATTTCGACAGAGGGGATTCAGGACAATTGACAGACTAAGGAGGAGGGATTTCGAAAAGGTGTTAGTGTGGTTCTGAGAAAGCGTGAAATCCATAGGAAATGAGATGAAAGAAGATAATGGACAAGAGTGGTAGTAAGTTGAGAAAGTCCTGTCACATTTCAAAATAGAAAAGAAACAAATGTTTCTTTGATTTTAATTGATATATTTAATCAAGATGATAATTCCTCTCATCTATCTCATCTATCTGGCAAATTGTTAATCTCTCATGCAAAAAGTTCTTCGGGTTTCAAAGAACTTTTCTAAATTAATAAACTGTGTTTCCAATTAATGGTAATATTCGCTGCATCAACTGTCTCGTTTTGGTTTAATGTGTTAACCGTTGTCGTTTGCGTTATATATATTTACAGAGAACCCACTTTTCATCACTCGTGATGATTCTGTGAAAATTTCGGTAGCAAGTCTGCTCTTCAATGACGAGCAGAGAGTAACTCTTTGATAAAGTTGCGAAACAGATAATAACGGATACGCTTTTTCTAGTTAATTTTTTTTTTATAACCTAAGTATGGCTTGAATTGAACTGTTTTGCTAACTCTTGTGCAGTTTACCTTATATTTTCCTTAACTACGAATTTCGGAAAGCCAATATAACAAAAACAGTCGTCCAGTTCGCGGGAAATCTGTGAGAGAAAAACTTCCTGAACGAACTGGCCAAACTATCGCTGGCACATGGGGACAGTTAAAGCTTGTTTTCCGTAAGCAAAACGATTATTTCTTGCCGCTTCCATTGCTTAAAATCTCCTTTTGAATTTCATACAGCCTGCAGTGTCTGATATGGTCCTGAACATAACACATTTTAAACGGGGAAAATGGATGCGAATTAAAATATTATGGAATAAATTAATATGTAAAGAACATAAAAACTCACGCATATCTTCGGCAGGTAATGAAAATGTATTCTTAAAATGATTGTGTCGGTAATGCGGAAGGACTTTATGGGAGCCAATTTGAACTTTACATCAAATTAAATGTTTGAGTTTGATCCATTTACTAATTTCCAATCTCGTGTATACATCACAAGATCACTATCCCAGTCTGTGTTGTTAGTTTTATCTGATACATTCAGCCACTGTTGCAATTATTTCATAACTTATTGCCACTGATCCCTATGAGTTTTCACTGCCTTATATATGTATTTACGCGCGTGTATCTGTGTGTCTGTGTGTTCGTGTGTATGTGTGTGTTCGTGTGTATGTGTGTGTGCGTGCGCTTGTATGTCTCTGTGTGTGTATTATTTGGTTTTCAAAAGAAAACAGAAAAAAAGTTATGAGAAATTAAGCTATTTTCTGATATCGCTTGTCCCATGCTATTTGTTGTGTGCATGAAAACACCATGTAATTATATTTTACACGGAAATAATATCGCGAATTACTTATTTATCGATGTGTCTTGAACCCAAAACATTGCATCAGTAAAAGTTATACGATAGTTTCCACAAAGGACGCCTGTACAATCTATGTGAATATTTCAGCGATGAAAAATGCTTATGAAGTTGCATGAAGCACTGCATTTTTGTCTTATTTTTAATTACGAATAATGGTGTCTCGATAATTCGTATAACCATGAATTTTGTTCTTAGAAATAGTTAACTTTGAATAGAGTCATTTCATTTCTTTTGAAAACTTTTATGATGCAACTCAAATCGTTGTTAATTATTTCTTACAACTAAATTAACATATGTATAAGAGTAATGTAATCTAAATGCGATATTTTCGCTGAAGGAAAATAAAGAATTGACTAATGAAAATGATTTGAAAATAGAGAATAAAATGTTAGGGAGATGTAAAAGGTAAGTGGGAAGAAAATGCCTTAAGAACGACACTGGCGAAGTTTTGCATCACTACCGCAACAGCGAATGTAAAAAAAGGCGCTCTATAATTGTTCAGTTACAGTTAGTTTAAGCCTAATAAATCTTTGCAGTGCATTCTCCATTTGCTGTCAATGGTGGCGTCTTGCTGTGCATCCAGGCCAAGATGAATTGCTAGATAACTTCTTTCACGAGACAGAACTGTCTCCTTTGTATATCGTTTCTTTAGTCAGCAGTTTAGTACAAACTTTTATTCCTTCGTTTTCTTTTATACGTTGCTTTATACTCTTAAATTCTGAATATGAACACTTGCTTTCTTTCCCTTTCTTGTTGCATGTTCTTAAAGTAGGGTTTCACATTTTTGTTCTGCTCACTAGCAAGCTGTTTCATCCAAACAACCATCTTATGGTGGTTACAAACATCGGCTACATTCAGTAATCACTAGGATAAAAGAATCAATCGGAAAACTTCTATGGGTGTTCGAACAGCTAGGCACCAGCAGACAATTTTTTTCTCACAGAACACTTTGGATGAAGTAACCTGGATGCACCATTAGGCCTCAAAGTATGTCGTATAGTTACAGCTAGAATGTCTTTAATCATAAATTTGTAGCGATCAAGGCTGGCCTAAGTCTAAACAACAGCTCGAATAAGATAGTGAATTTCAGTTCTGTTGATCTTCCAGCAAGTTATTCAGTGAAGCTTACATAGCTGAATATTATTCGTCAATTTTTGAAATGAGAAACAGTAGAGCACTGAAATAGTTACTCTGTTTCTAGTAGAACATTCTACAACCTTTAGCATCACATCCCGTACCTACTACAGCCTCTCTACAAACCTACAGTTTCTCTCGTTTCTCTCCTTCGACAACTTTTCACAATGCAGCCAATCAAAAATGATTCAATGAATAATCATTCTAATCACAAATAGAATGGGATAAATACAATAGAAAGGAAAAGTAAGGTATTTTTCATATTTATAACTGGAATTTCAAAAGAGAAAGAAAGCATGGTTGTGAAAGGATTGGTGAGAGCACAATATAAACATTTCTTTCTAGGTCCCTTCATTGTGACATAATCTGAGAGAGAAAGATACGCAGTGACTGATAGATAGATAGATAGATAGATAGATAGATAGATAGACAGACAGACAGACAGACAGACAGACAGACAGACATACAGACAGACAGATAAAATCAAACAAAAATGGAGCAGGGAACCGGCTCCAAGTTCGACTACTATCTATTTACCCGGAAGAGATGAAACACTAAATAGACCTCAGCGGGATATGAACTCAGAGCGTAGTGAGCTGGAACAAATGCTACAATGATGCATCAGAAACTATATGAATGATATTCTAACAATGAGGAGTGAACCGTCATCCTTTTTAGCGCGAACTGAAATGATAAATTACAGTAATAATTCAGCTGGTTAAGAATATTTTATTGCTGTAAAAGTATTATTATTATTTTAGTAACATTCGTTTTTTAAGAAAATTCCGACTGCAGCTAGCATTAGCTCTGATAACCCACACCGTTTGTTTTTATCAAGAGAAATGTTCTCTAACAATAATATTGTTCCTTACCGTAGTTGACAGAATTTATGTGAGATGGATTAACATTATTCACATTAAGAGGTTTACTACTTTATATTTTTTATCTTAATTCGTGAATAATAGCATGATTGGATACAGATTTCCAACTGGTCAGTCCCTAATTCCCTGAATTTCTCAGATCGACGGTGTCGGGGAAGTCTATTTAACTTGACGTAAAATTAATGCCAAAAAGGACATACATACATACATACATACATACATACATACATACATGCATACGTATATTCTTATATGTGTATATATGTACATTTGATGGGTTTCAGTAATTTCTGTCTAGCAAATTCAACTCACAAGATGTTTGTTGGTAATATCAAAGACTGCAGCAGAAGACAACTTGAGCAAGTTGACAGTTAGTGGTACGAATATGAAATTTCATTGTTTCGAAACGAGTTTCTTAACAATGCGTAAAGCAAGGAGAATTGCATTTGGAATATTCAATCATTTCTGAAGAGCGTTAGTGTTTGTAAAAATACTCTGTATAACTTACATCAAATCATTTTGCTGGTTATACAAGCGTAGCATATGATCTACTTAATCAACAATTTATTTAGTGCCTCTGAATAAAATGTAGCAAAGATGCACATGTTCTTCAATGTTTTGGAAAATTCAGTTCGCGAAGATTAGCCATGCAATTTGTAGACAGTGTACAACGTACATTAGTAAATAGTTTATAATAATTATATATATATATATATATATATATATATATATATATATATAGCGGAGTAAGCACATAAACGTATAAACGTGAAACAATGTGGAAAAAAGAGCACTCAAATACCAGAGGTGGAGTAATATACTTTATATATATATATATATATATATATATATATATATATGCATGCAAAAGTGGTGGTTGAATTCTTTGGTGGCAGCGGCTTGGTGTTATTAGTTATGACCTCAGGAGTCAGTATACAAGTTTGGCAAAAAATCATGGGTGTTAAACTAGCTTGGTTTCGAGGGCTGCATTGGTGTGCAAACTAGATCTCTCATGCCGGGTTGTTGTATAAACTAGAACTAGTTCACCCAGATATCCAAAACCATTGCTAAAATCTTTTTCCTCGTGTAAACCAAAGTAAATAGATGAAGAGGTTAATATGAACTAAAATAATTAATAAACAATACAGAAAAGAACATGACTTGTTAGTAAAGTTTGTTTGTAGTGATATGTGCAGAAAATTCATCCTCATCATACATATACATCCCTGTCAAGTTAGAGTTTCAGAGTGAGAACGGGCATGCAAATTATCTAAATGAATCATCACAGTTCTTGAAAAAGTCAATGATGAACATTCCAATATCGTTCATATCACTAAAATCCACACGGACGGACACGTACGTAAATTTGAAAAACTAGCTTACTAAATAAACTAACTAAAATAAATTCCCTTGGCGTTGTTAGAATAAGTGAAGTGGAAATAGATCACATCTTTTAGTTTATGGATTCCCAAACTTCTCCTCATTTGTTAAGATTAGTTCCGGCTCTAAACGCATGCTTCGTAATATATATATATATTAGAGTATGTTTTTTTTTTTAAATTGAGTTGGATCTGGACTAAACCTCCTTTATACCATGTATTGACCACTTTTTGTTCATTATAAAGAACAATACGCGTGTGCGTATTAGCGTGCGGGCGTATATTATATTATATGATATGTATTGTGCTATAGTTTACTTATACGTATACGCATGCCTGCGCGGTTAAGAGGCTCGCATTGCAAGCACTGGCTTTGAACTTCAGTCCAACTACATAGTACTTTGGGAAAGTGTTTTCTTCTATAGCACCGGGCCATCAATGCTTTTTAAGTGAATTTGATTGACAGAAATTGTGTGGAAGCCCATCTTATATGTGTGTGTGTGTGTGTGTGTGTGTGTGTGTGTGTGTGTGTGTGTGTGTGTGTGTGTGTGTATGTGTGTGTTTGCCTCCTGCCACTGCGGGCTAACTGGTGCTTATTCGTTTATATCACTGTAACTTAGTTATCGGTTTGGCAAAAGAATGTAATATATCCCAGTATGGCCGGAGTCCAATGACTGTAAAGGAATGTATGTGTGTGTGTGTGTTTGCGTGTACATACACAAACGCATAAATATATACGTATATCCACTCATGCACACGCACACGCACGTCATTCGTAACAAACAAGAGAAAAATGGTAGGCCATCGAGGTAGGCCGTAAAGTCCGTCCCCATCTCCACTCTGCCGTCTGTTGATCAAAATGCCACAAAAAGTAGTACACGCTTGCCTGTAATCAAGTATCACACGCCCTCCCGATCTGTCAAAGACCGAATTGCGGCTTCATTGCTACGTTACGCCTCTGCCCAACCCCTGGGCCATCGATTCTAATCTAGCAGCCCCTTTCAGGACGATTGCTTCCAACAACTCTCTCTCTCTCTCTCTGTAACTAGTTCTTTAATCTGGTCTTCTTAATCTTGGCATACTGGGAAATATCTCTTTCTATGCAGCCGATATAGGTCGACTGCATAGATCATAAATTTATGGTCTTTGAATTATGGGTACCATATGCTATCTCCATCTACCGTCCTACAGAATGCTCTATCTATATACTATTTTGATTATCCAATACTGTTTGTTCACATGTACATTTGTGCATTCGGGAAATCCAGTCGGTATCTTCAGCTAGTTGAAAATGACTGAGCAGATTTGTGAGACTTTTACGGCCACATCTCCTTTCAACTAGCCCCACACAATCCAGATGTGTATCTAAGATAATGCTCCAATCGCTCACTGGCACTAAAGACTTCCAGATTCCAGAAGAAGCTCAGTTATCCTGCCCCAATCGGAGCATAAACGGCGACTAGAATAAGGGCAATATTTTCGCTGTTGTTCACGTCTAGAACCACCAACTTACCGCCACGTTCCAGGAAGATCGATCATGTCTCGAGGACCAGGCCTTTCCAAAACGGCTACACCGTCCAGCACCCCGTTCAGTGTCAAGTATGAGGTGCAACGATTTCAAAATCACCAAAAATGGGTGCTAATACGCGTATGTCGTAAATCTTGGCCTCACCCATCGCTATCACATTTAAATTTAGAGAACTTAGGTCAACGAACTGACGACCCTGCTTCCAAGGTGACCCATTCCATTTGATTGAAAAATGCCACATTGATTGAAAAATAAAAGGAAAAAGAATCGGTTTACTTACCTATGTGATGTACCTGAAGCGAACGACTCGGTCTTTTTTGAATTTTAAGTTTCCTTTTGAAAATTACTTTGGAGCATTTTGCAAGTCTTTACGATTAGGTATACCACTTTATTGGTAAAATTCTCCCTCAGTATTTTATATGTCCACAGGTCCAACTTTATTAATTCCAATTATTTTTTCAATTTGAAAGTACAGGTCCTGAGTATCTCTCCCACTTTCAAAATTTCTGTTTTTATTTTCCACTAAGGACATCAGTTTTTCTTTTATTTGGGGTGAGTGTGCTGTGTTGATACATTTGCGTATTAGTCTGGTGTATGTGTTCTCTTAGCATTTTTTTTTTTTTAGGTGGGTATTGGTTTTGGTGACGGCAAGTTGTGGATTTGTACGTGTTTGGTGTGCGTGTGTTTTGGGTGATGCTGTCGTAGTTCTGTCGCCCGTTCGAAGTAGCTGTATTTGTTTTTGTTTGTTTGTTTTTTTTATTTATCTGCATGGCCGCCTCTCATACTCGCAAGATATTTCCATGTCGGAAAGATCAGATGTAGAAAGGGCTGGATATATCTTTGCGTATGTGGCCATGTATCTGTTTAAAACAAGTGGTGACAGAGGGCGAGTAATAGTAATGGAGTTAGGTTAGATATCTTCCTGGGTGGCGGGCTTTGGTTTTTCTTGTTGCGGGTGTCATTTTTGCCCTCACTACTGTTGTTGGTACTGGTCTTGCTGCTATTGCTACCGATGTTTCTGCTATACGCCGTTGCTGCTGTTGGGATTGTGGTATCGTCAGCAGTAAGAGCCCTCTTATATCCCGCTTTTGATGACGTCAGAAACATCTGACGTGGCATTTTTACCACACCAGAAACATCTTGACTTTTGACCCTTAACCGCGATATGCAGATTCACTCCATTCAGTAGATGAATAATGCTTAGGTTCATTTCCATTACCCCAGTCTTATCTGGTGGTAGTTCTCCATTGTGGTCTTTTTATATTAGATACAAAATGCCTGGATTTCTCTAAATAAATAGCAGACCATTGCTTATCTTGTTTTTAGGAACATCTACACTGTATACGTATTTACTGTAAGAAAGAAAGAAAAGCTGTATTCATCTTCAGACATATTTTTCTAGCATGAATATTTTATTTGTATGAACGCTTACTCCTACACACGCACGCACACGCACACACTCACACACACACGCACACATGTAGACATGTGTGTGTATGTGTGTGTGTTTGCTTATGTTTCTCACTGTCCAGCGTCCTTGTTTGTTTTTTTTAAAGTATATATGACACATAAAACAGATTGCTTGGAGATACATGGTGTATTTCATAAATATGCCTGTTCAAGTACCATGAAAACATGAAACTATTAGTAGCTCTTTCGGTTATGTTTTAAAGTGATATTTATCTCCCACTGGATGGAATACATTTTGTTGATTCTACTTCTATTGGATATATATATAGGAATGGCTGTGTGGTAAGTAGCTTGCTTACTAACCACATGGTTCCGGGTTTAGTCCCACTGCGTGACACCTTGGGCAGCTGTCTTCTACTATAGCCTCGGTCCGACCAAAGCCTTCTGGGATGATTTGGAAGATTGAAACTGAAAGAAGCCCGTCGTATATATATGTGTATGTGTGTGTGTGTGCGCGCGCGCGTGCGTGTATGTGTATGTGTGTATGTGTGTATGTGTATGTGTGTATGTGTGTGTGTGTGTTTGTGTGTCAGTGTTTCCCCCCACCATCGATTGGGGTTGACTTGTTCCACTAAAGGCGGCGCTCTAGTATGGCCGCAGTCAAATGACTGAAACAAGTAAAAGAGTATATATATATATATATATATATATATATATATATACGCGTACACACACACATACACACACGCAAATACGCGCCGAGCACAGACATACACACACTCTGTATATATATATATATATATATATATATATATATATATATATATATATATATATATATATATACATACATACATACATACATACATACTTACATACATACATACATACATACATACATACATATATACATGCATACATGCGTGTATTCGCATGTAAAAGCATATATGTGTGTCTGTATATACATCATATACAAAACAGGGTATGCTATGCAACAAACTTTTGATTTATTGAAATTATCTCTGCCTCTAAATCATGTGCACAAAAAACAAATGACAATTAAGACCAGCTGACTATGATCAGGAATCTAAAATACTCCAAAACCAATATTTAGGGAGAGGTCAGGATTACTGTCTATAGATACCAGAACAGTTGTGGGCATATGTTTCTGCATCAATACGTGTCATCAACAGGATAAATGTTGGAAGCTAGTTCCGGCAACCACGGCGGATAATTTTAATATCGAACATGTAGAGTTTGCTGGCCTAGTCGATTTAAATGACTATAATTAAATTAGTTGTTTAATTTATCACGAGTGGAAGATTTTTTCCCGAGCCAAGATTTGTAAGTCTTCTTTTTTACTCGGACGGCATTTTTAACTTCCGAGTTAAAACGGGGGTTATTTTGTCACGAGATTCCACAACGAACCTCTTTCGCCCACAGTATTGTTCTTCAAAGAATAAGCTGCCCAACAAAGCAGTCTCCATTCTGTTTCGACATCCTCCGTTTGTATAGGAAGGTCTCACACCTATTCTAACCTTTGGTTATGAATATTGGATAACAAGTGAAGATGCACGATCGTGGATTAAAGCGACAGAAATGGAATTTCTCTAAGAGATCTCCGGAGAAACGACAAAGTTTGTAACTCGGTTACAAGTGAATCTCTCCGGGTCGAGCCGCTACTTCGCTTTAAGAGGACACAGCTTCGGTAGTACGGACATGTAATTAGAATGTCACAAGAAAGAATCGCAAGAAGGAAGGAACCTTCGAAGCAATTCAACTGACCACAGATCTAAGGGTTGACCAAGAACAAGATGGTTGGATAATATACATAGTCTTAGTAAGTCACGCATATGAATCCATCCAGAAAATCTAAAGACAGTTTTTTTTTAGATAGGACCCTATGGAAAAAGTGCCTAAGGACTCTATCCCGACGACCCCTCCCAAGAATAGTGGGCGGAGAAGATGGATGTAAATTTCTTTCCAGCATGGTCTTCGCCGTAATTGCTGTTATAGTCTAAACAACAAAAGGTCTGAAAGGTAGAGTTTCATTGTCAGTATATGATTGTACAGAGTTCAGGAAAACTAATTAGTTGGAAATATGAAACAAGCGAATCCAAGAGTCTGAAACTGTAGTATTAACAGCTTCGAGGTTGGAAGTAACCAGCTTTCAGTTGTCACACATGGAACAGTAAACTCATTGTCAGCACGTGTACCAAATTTCAGTGTCATGATTTAACGAGTAGCTCATCAAATAAGGAAACAATTTCTTCTATTTACTTGTAAGTAACGGGTTTACTCTGTTGGAGTTAGGGCCTACCTAGAGACAAACGGCTGCTGTCAGATGAGACGATGGACTCTCCTCAAGTACGATTTCTTGATATTCTAGTATTTAAAAAAAGTCTCGTTATAATCACAATATTGGATATTCCAAGTGCAATTGGATGCAAATGTAGTGAGAGTAAATCGTTTAAGGAAATTAACAACTTTATTTACCAGAAAGGTAACACAAATCGAAAATACAGTCTTCGATGATGTACAGTTAATATACAACATAGCATCGATGATAGAATGCAAATAATTTTTGTTTTCTTTTTTTATCGTTGTAGAGTAAATGAGAACGAGCTAGTTCAACAGCTACGTATAAGTAAATGTTTAATAATGAAGTGGCTTCTTTGCATGAACTACGGCCATTCTGTGTTTGACGAGTTTCTTCTGAAACCACAATGTTCATATTGTGACTTACACTATGAACCGGCTGCCATCTACAGAGTTCTCTACACTTCTTGAAGTGATCAATTATATTAATGAACACTTTCTCAAAGTATTTGTCATACGAAAGAACTACATTCACAGATTGTTATATCTTAGAGAAGAAACAATTAGATGCAAATTATAGCTGTTGGCTTTGAGTATAATGCTAATTGATAACAAGAGGTAATTCGACATATCGAAGTGTCGGGGTATTGACCGACATGTATCGTGTTGCGGGATACATTCGATCCAGTGACAACAAGATCGTGCTCTATGGATTTACCTTTAGCTTGACAGAATGTAGCGATAGTTTAATTTAGGTGATATAGTTTAGAAATGGTTGGGCTCTGCCAGTTTCTGATAATTATAGGCTCTACGTAAATTCTTTAGAGGTCAAGTGCTAATTAAGTTTTGTGAATTTAATTATCAACGTCATCATTATCACAAACACCATCTTCATCAATACATCTCCACTTCAATGACCAACAGAGAGGATCTCGAAGACACTCGATCTCATTCATGTTGAAAAAGATTAAATAACACATTAGAATACCGTTAACCCTAAGTATCCCCAGAAAGACGAAATAATCATGGCGTGAATATCTTCATTTATAGTCAGCTCAATCAAGGCAAACGGGGAACTAGGCAGCACCACTAAGCCTCTTCTTTGATATTAAGCGTCATTATGAAAACAGAAAAAAACAAAATGCCTGTCATAATTAAATTTACTTTTCATGCATTTTTTCCTGATATTTTTTCATAACTTTTATATTTGATTACTCTTATTACAATTTGAGTCCATAGAAATATTTTAATATTTTATGAATGACGTGATTTTTTAAGGAAATAAATTATATCCTAATCTCAAGAGCAAAACGTAAAATGAATGATTGAACAGTTCCCCGTCGTTTGTATCTGTTGACGGCCACTTAATAGTAACTAATTTTTCTCTTTCAATATGCCTTAAAGAAGTCAAGTGGCATCATTGATAACATCATACTTATGAATGGGATGGGGAATATATATAGTTTACACTAGCAGCTTCTGTTCAGCGAAACTGTTCACTTGACGCTTACATATTCTCACGATACAAAAGCGTTTTTCTTTAATTTTTTTTATTTGAGTATTTATTTTTTATAGGAAGAACGGCAGCGTCTATGACCTTTTTGCAAGACTTTTGAGGCTAGTGGGAGGAAAGAAAAAAATTATTATCAAACCGTTGTTCTGGTCTACATGCTTACAACAAAGTAGGTTCTAATTAAAAGTATCAAAGGCCTACGTAGAGGTGTTAAAATGAGTTGTGGATTAGATCTACCATCGCTAAACATTGACTTTTGATTCGATTAACGCACATCTATAGACTCCATTCATGAGTCATGTCTTGAATTTTTAGCTTCCTTTTAGATGGCACTATCGTGGTATATAATTTTTCGAATGGCCCTCAACGCTCGGTTCTATCTCCAAGCTTTAATACAAGAACGACCTACATGTCTCCATCTCCAACAACACCCTTTCTTTCCTCGCTAAGTATCACCGACACCTAGCCTAGACACGCCGTACCAATTCACTGTCTGTGTAAACAGAGAATGAAAATCTGTTTTATGAGTGTCATGTCGAACTTGACTCACTCTAAAACACAAATACACAATCACTACGCATATCAAAAGACCAATAGCTTTAGCATGAACAAAGCGCAATTAGATCCCTCAAGATGGCACGTTCTCATTATAGCAAACACAGTGCCTGCATCAACTAATGACTTTGAAGGTTAATAAGGGTTCAATTTCAGGTTTCGTAAGGAAAGGATTTTAGTCGAGACCGCATTTTGAAGGCACTTGTTCATCACCTCCTGAGTGTGAAAGGCAAAATCAAAACTAGTAGAATGTAAAAGGAGAAAGTAATTTGTCACTTGGTTTGACACTATCACTTCCCTGTTGGGTGGTTTTAGCGGAACCCACTCTATTACAAGCATTCGAGCTAGGTCTCTGAACATTAAATACATTTCTCCTTTCACTTCAACAATCATATCGCCTTGAAAATGTTCGTGTGTTATGCTTTTAACCTTGAGGCGAAGTCATTAAAATTAATATAAAGAGACGTTAATCAATAACAGAAGACATTTAATCCTGCATTATACTTTTTCTGCGATACTATCCTCGAAGTTGTAATAATCGATATTACGTAGTGAAAATTTGAAAATTAAATTCCTATCAATTATAAATATTCTACAACAAATGTTTTCAGGGCAATGTTAAACGCTTGATTACCGTCGAAGGGGTTAACGCCAAAGTAGTAGCTAGAGAAGAAGTAATGAATATGGAACTCAAGCGATGAATATGGACCTACAAGTAGTAAATATGACACTAAAACGGTGAAAATTATACTAAACCGGTCTATGGTGGATAATTTGGTTCTTTTAACTTTCGTCACAAAAGTAGGGTCTCTACACTGAGACTGTTTCAGTTTTCTGTTATTTAAAAGTTATAAATTCAATTGCCTATCTGGTCAAGGGGAAAGAAAATTCACTCGACTGAGATGAAAACACTGAGTTATTACAATCTATACGCACAACTAGATGCTCTATCTCAGCAACAAAACTGTTTTACCTAATGACAAATGATATATTATTAAGAATCAAATCTTATTAGCTTGAGATGTGATCCAATTGTAATTTTCGGAGAAATTAATAAAAAAGTAATGAACCTTTAAATATTGGAGTTTTGAAGGATTTCAACCAATTTCGATATACTGAAAGCTGGAATCACCATATGTTCCCACGGAAAACTATTCAAACCAAACAATTTTACCCCATCCATATCAATAAGTGTGAATGAAGGTGTCCGTTGTTAGAAGAAACGCCAAGTATCACTACCAGAAAACAGGTTACCATGTATTTGTAATTTTGCGGAAAAGAAGTTAATTTGCAGGAAGTTGTCTTCCACAACAACTCTAGTTGTGTTTACTTACTCTGCATGAAAGAACTAACGGCTGTCTGTTTCTCCAAGAAAGAGCTGGAAGTGAGAAGCAGCAGCGTGTATGATGATAACGATTACATGAGAGGACTGTGTGCAGTTCCCTAATCTTTGTAACCTAGTGTCGATTGGTTGTTCTGGAAAGATTGTCAAAATTGACGAAACAGTATACTCTGAATAGAAGTACAACCGAGAAAGGGTGCTACCGGAAAAGTGTGTTACACTAATATCCCAGAGATACCCAGTTCCGATTCTCGGCAAAGAACGACACAGCGTCGAGTCTGACAACTGGTAATCATCATTTTATGATTGATTCATATCTCTATGAGTTTATGCGACCTGCTTCAGTATTTTTCATCTTTAAAGGTTGTGTATCGCTTATTATTCATTTCTCATAAAACAACGCATAATAAAAAATATATATATATCCAAGGCAGGCTGACAAAAAGAAAAAAGAAAAAAGGTGCGGAAATGTGGCAGTTCCGACTTCCGGTTTATCGAGATTGCAAGACACAGATTGGCTGGAATTAAAGGAAAAAAAAAGATTATTTTTATGGCTTGTAACTTTATTATCAATTTCCTCCAAAATGACACCAGAAATGAATGACACCAGAAATGAATGACACAATATTAAACAAAAGAAATGTCGATTTATCGTCTAAAATCTAACAAGAATGAATTATAATTTATTTATTTTTATTTTAGATATTCATTGCGCGCGCGCAAACACACACACACACACACACACACACACACACACACAGAGTAACAGTAAACAAAAGGCGAAGACAGGTGAAGGAACATCAAGCAGGTGTATTAGTTTAACTCTTGGAAAGAATGGAAATGTCTTTGACATTTCGATCCTGCCCACTTCGACAGAAAGGAGTAAGAGGGAAAAAAAAACGGAGAGGGAAAAACTGTGAAGGGGTTAACGGTTCAACATGATGAAATGGCCGAAGATTTTAATGATAATATTGATAAACACTCTACTGTTATTATTACTATTATTACGAGCCACTTTGTTTAGTACTGCGCTCCTTTCTGTTAGGATCCCTACAAAAGTGACTTTCATAATTCTCATAGTGACCACATGCAAATACACACACATATATTTGTACAAAGCTGATGACTCATCCGGCTCCTCCTCACATTTCCTGCCTCGATACGACCTCTCGGACAATGAACATTCACCTTTGTAGTCACCTTAAAGACCGGATTGGATGAAAAACCCTGGGAAATCAATATACTTTATTTCAAGTACTGATTTCATTTTCCTTTGCAAAATCGTAAAAGTGTATTTTATATACAAACATACAAACCAACATACATATAAATATACATGTATGTGCTTAAGTATTTACGTATGTATGTTTGTGTTGTCGATTAGTCCTAGATTTATCTCGTTAAAATTTATGATGAAAGGCTTTCTAGTCGTGGCAATCCCGTATGCTATGAGCTATATGGTTCAACATAGCTTTTATCTAGTGTTGTGATTTATGAGTGTTCTGACTGCTAATTTTGGCTGATTAAGAAATCATGTGTCAGCTGTCTGTTCGACAAAATTGTTTGCAAATAAACCAATTTTTTTTTTTTGCCTTTCTCCTCTAATTATAAAGTCTGGTTCCTTCCCCTCTTCTGACTTACATTTTCTTTTACCTATTCAGAGTAGGTGACTGAACTAACAGGCTAGTCTTTTCGTTACCTCAAAGGTAGCCACATTGAGTAGATTCTTGATTTTTAAAGAAATTTTGTTATATGAGGACAGTTTTTACCTCTCCTGTGTAACTAAATTGTATTTCTTATTACATGCGTACTTGTCCTATTATGCATTCAGCAAACGGAAATCGCGTGTGTATTTATCAAACCCTGACATACCTGATGGCGAAAGTGTTTAGAATTAAAAAGTGTTTGCCATAGCTATCATACATCTCTTTTTACTTCTGTAAACACTGGGCTTAATGCTTGGTGGCATTGTTTGAGCTTTACATTCTGACTTCAAATGCCGCCAAGATCAACTTTGTCTGGACTCTGAAGCCGATGTAATCGACAAGATTCTTCCCCACAAATTTAAAACCTTGTGCCTACAATAGATAAGTTTTTTAATGAAAATATATTTCAAGCAAATCTAAAATATTTCTAAAAGGAAGATATAAAATTGTATATGGCAAAAGAAGCCCGTTATATTTTAAATTACTCGTCAGTTTGGACTGCTTCTTTTCTTCGTTTCCTATCCGTGTATTTCATTTCGTACCCTTTAGAAAATGATCTTATTTGATAAGAGTTATTATAATTCTACGAATTATGAAGCCATTAGCAGATAGCTTCAATAGTACGAGTCGTTGGTTCAGTTTTGCATTTCGGTATGTTTACAGGAATGTTTTATTCTTTAAATTATTAAGGAAATCTCTATAGTTTGCTACATTTAATTGACAGTGATAATAATTGAGATTTTTCAGTCATGTATGCTACATATCGACTGATAAATATCACTACAATAATCGCCGATTTAACAGATCGTCAGACAATATACTACGAAGTATTTAGTTACATCCCTTCTTTATTTTCTAAGTTCAAAATTACACGGGCTTCAACTTTGATTTTCATCTTAACAGGGTCAAAAAGTGACATTGGAGCATTGGAAACGACTCTTCCCTTCACACAAACTGTATGGCTTTACTAAGAAATCCTTACTTATTTAATTTGATTTTTTTTTTCATTTGCATTTAAAATAAGAGTTTTTTTTCTTCTTGAGTCACAAAAAATTAGATAGAACAAGAAAGACAATCAAGATTATCAAATGCTTCGTGCGAATGACCGAAATCTTTCAAGCGATTAGCACAATAAAAATAAAAGATTGCTATTATTCGTAAGTCTGTTGTAAAATGATGATAACTGATAGTGAATATGTTAAACGACAGCCATCAATCATTTTGAAAATCCTCAAACCCAGCGGTTTTCCATTTGCCAACCAATCGATACGAAGCCGGAATTACATGTCATAAGTCTTTAAGGTGATGGCATTTTAATGTTTTTTGTTGATACAGTCTCTATCAATGTTGCTGTACTTAGACTAATTTTTCACAAATAAATTATTAAGTTTTTTCTTTGGCTGTATTGAATCTTCTGGTTAAAACATATCGCATATCATTTTATAAAAATTCGAGGATCAATTCTGAAAGAATACTTTTTCCTATCAGCATTTTCATCTGTTTTTCTTTTTGGGTCTGTGTTTGAAAGATTCCAATATATGCAGTTGTATTTGCTTATGTTAAATAGAATGTCTACTTTTCAATGTTTAGGGAGAATTAACTAAAATCATCCGAGTTGTCTTTCTTGGTTCGCTATGTATAGTATCAATTCGGTCTATTAGATAAACATCCAGTCTTCTGTATCGGTGATTCCATTTGCTTGAATAAAAGGGCATACAGACTTAATGAAGTAAATATTATTATATATTAAAGGTGGTGGATTAGGAGAATCGTTAGAGTATGGAATAAAGTGCCTTGTGGTATTTCTTTTTGTTCTTTGCAGTTTAGGTTCAAATACCACCGAGATCAACATTGTCTTTCATTTCAGGAGAGGGTTTTACTGTTGAAATCTGTCTGTCAAGTATTAGGATCCATTTAATCGACAAAGCCATTCCCCTCAAATTGCTCCTATATTGGTAACAATTATTATTGATACATTTTTATCCGAAGATATTTGATTTTGCATCAAATTCTTTTCCCGAAATTTTGGAGGAGAGGCCCAATCGATTAGATCGAGCCAGTACGCAACTGGTACTTAATTTATCGACCATGAAAGGATGAAAGGCATAGTCAACCTCGGCGGAATTTGAACGCAGAACATAAAGGTAGACGAAATACCGCTAAGCATTTCGCCCGGCGTGCTAACGTTTCTTCCATCTCGCCGCCTTACTTTTGCATCAAATTCTATGATAGCTAGATTATCTCCCTTGATTCATTACTGAGTTTCACTAAATAACTTTCTCCCTCAAAGTTTTGTTTATTTATCTATCATTCTACATTTGCAGGCGTTCATTCATGAGTATGTTGACAACTGGCTTTAACAATGTCATTGCGTATAAGAACGCCTGTTATGTCGTCTGTATATTTGCATCATTATTTTCCTTAGCGGGTCTAACAGTGTGTGTGTGTATGTGTGTTTGTGCAAGCGCGAGCATGGGTGAGTGTGCGCGTATGTGTGTCCGGTTAGTTTGTGTAAATAATGACCAACAACTAAACAAGTCAGTACAACTGAATACCGTGGGAACTGACGAGGATTCACAGGAAAACAGGTGAAATGTCACGAGGTGAACTGAATAAAATATAAGATAAAAAAGGAACTTAAAGACAAAAAAGGTTAATTTTTAACAGGTAGTAGTAGTAGTAGTAGTAGTAGTAGTAGTAGTAGTAGTAGTAGTAGTAGTGGTGGTGGTGATGATGATGGTGGTGGTGGTCGTCGTTGTGGTGGTAGTGGTGGTGGTTGTGCTAGTGGTAGTGTTAGTAGTAGTCACTTAGAGGAGTTGACTGGGAAATATACCGTCGTAAGCCACCCCATACAAATGACGAAAATAGAAAAACAGAATATCAATTTGCTGATACGGTGCAACAATTTTGGTATCTGTTTTCAAGCCAGGTGACCTCCCATATTACGTAACATACCGTCATCTTGTCGTTTGCTTCAACAGCAACAGAGTTTGCTGAAGATTGATGCGTCAAAATCCTTCATACGAACGAGTAAAACAAAGCAGCTACTGGCACTACACACACACACACACACACACACACACACACATTCAGTCACAAAGATTATTTAAGTTGTGAATCTTTACACAAGATGCATATGATTATTATTTAATATAAGTGTGATATAATGCTGTCTAGGATATGTATAACAACAAAAACTTCCCAAATGTGAGAGCAGTATTCTGTTTTGGAATACACTAGAGCTTTGAAGGCTTATGGTAATTGTTGGAGATTGAAGTATGTTTTGGCTTTCAAAAAGGCATTTTGTGATGCACACTTTTACAACTGGAGTTATGTAACCCATAGTCTTACTATTATTTACTATGTTGGAATTATATCGAGGGATAAATGTCATAAATAAGAAATTTCGATTATCATGCTAGTTTTAAACTGTAGAAAACAAAATTAATTTTAAAACATTAATACGATTATATGCATCAGGATGACAAGCTCAAATATTAATCAGTGTACCTAAAATGAACAGAATTGCATGCCCAATTAACGGTCCTAAAGCGACCAGTGTCACATTATAAAACATCAATTATCGTACCTAAATCAGCCGGGGTGACATGTTAAATCATCAATTAGCGTAGACAAAGTGATGTTTCAAACATAAAACAGCTTACGTAAAGGATGATATGTTTAAGTATTAATTAGCATACCTAAAGGATTAATATTAATTATTTTTTTCAGATTTTAATTAAACAGCGTGCTAAATTATTAAATGCGATTCCTCTCAGTTGATTGGTTTTAAAGTGCCTTTAAAATTTTCATTGAATCTTTCGGCACAAATCTAATATGAGTATGAAGGGATATGCATTCAGTTTAATTGAGCTGAGTAGAACATTAGTAGATATCCAATAGAGACTAAGTGAATAAATACAGTCATCCCTAGTGGGACTAGAATACATGATGTGCAAGTTCAAATCTAAATACAGAAAGGCATGGGGATTACAAATTCCACTTTGGATATTGGCTTATTATAAAAGTGTGCAATATTTAACAATGATGGTGAAGATTAATTTAACTTCCGCTTTACTCCAGACACTCCTTGCACATCATTAATAAACTTAACTGTGAAGCATTACCTTATAGCCCTAACATTTTGGTTTAACTTCTTATTGTCTTTTCTACTCTTCCTTCTCAGCTTAATAAGCACGCATAATTAGTCTATTTAAATATGTCGCTGCAACTATTGCCATCATAACTACAATGTATGCCTGTTTGACGCTATTTTTATGCCCCTACCTATCAGTAACAGCACTACTACTACTACTACTACTACTACTACTACTACTACTACTACTACTACTATTACTACCACCACCACTACTACTGCTGCTGTTACTGCTACTGCTGCTGCTGCTGCTGCTGTTGCTGCTCTTTCTCCTGCTGCAACCTCTTACCCTTACTTCCAAACTGTATTTTCTCTTTTGTTAGAAAGTGAGGGGAAATTGCACGGATCATAGACATGGGGAAATGGGCAGCGATCTAGGGTGTTAATCTTCGGTGCTTCTGTGGATTAAATGCTGTGTGAAACTGAAGTGAGAAGAGACTTTTGTTTTACTTCGTTACAAATTCTAAGTTAATTTCATTTGATTGTTCAATTTTGTAAGAGACAACATTTTGTTTTGTTCCGCTCTTTGCTGTATATATTTGCATTTTTACTATTTATTTTTCACTTATTTATTCATTTATTCTTTAGTTGTCAGCTTAGAATGAAACGTGTTTTGATGGAGCGTGCCCGGTGTTATTTCTTTAAGATAATCCTTGTTCAGGCACGAGCAGCTGTCCACTTACATATTAATCCTGTTTAAAAAGAGTCACGACTGGATTTTTGAGAGTATTTATAAAACTCAGAGAAAGATTCTTGAGTGAGTGACAAGTGATTGTCATATAATCAGATACATTGATCAAATATATAGTTAGTATACTTTCTTTCTTCCTAATGATGAAAAAAGACTCTAAAATAAGACTTGGATGCCACACACATCATAGAGTTGCTATTACTGTTGACCTCAAACCTTTAGGAACGTAAGTTCAAATGCAGTAACAGGGATATAGTATATTCACTGTTAAGTCCAGGCAGCTGTTTAACTTTCTTTGTCAAGAGGTGCTTGTTATCGAGTTCTGTATTTTTAGGATAATAAAGAAGATAAATATTATGAGTTACATGTCCTAGAGCTGTCACTGGAAGCAACTAAAGAACAGTTAAAGCAGTTCTAGAAGAAAATAGTTTTCACTCGAACATTAGCATACATTTCTCTCCTCTATATGTGTGTGCGCGCACTTGTGTGTGTATGCGTGTCTGTGTGTGTGTGCGAGCAACGTGACAGGGCATGTGCATGCGCGAGCGTGCGTGTGTGAGTGTGTGTTTATGTATGTGAGTGTATGACATACAGACTTAAGCAAGTTTCCATTTTGTTGCCATTTCACTTAACTGACGTCGCTAGTGCCCTGGAGAAAGGCATAAATATAAAGTCTTATCTACGCCACTTCATGTTGTAAGTATGGAATTTAATGAGTTTGTAGAAAATCAATGACGGAACAATATCGAAGAATGTTTACACAACACCTTACAACAGTTATTTCGTTTTATATTAATAGAATCGACTTGCGTGGTTAGCCAGATTTATATTCAAGTATGACGAAAGAAAAAATATGACACGTATAACAGTTTTATGAGACAAGTAATAATCATAATGTAATATTATATGAATATGCGCAATGTTTGAGAGCTCAATCATATCAAAAAGGAATTAGATTTATTAGTTAAGGAATTTGTTGATTATGCAAGCTCATATTACTCGCTTTATTAGTACATACGATAGCGATTTGTGATAAATCGTTTCACGGGTTACACCGTGCTCAATACTTGAGTAACATTTTATCTCCAGATACAGATTTCTTTAGATTAGAAACACGAACCCAACATTTGTAAGGAAAGATGTTCAATTAAATTGACTATAAGATAGAAATAATATTTATTTTACTAACATTGCAGAAAAGATAGTCAAAGTCGACCCCGCAACTGTATTTGAAACCAAACGAAACAAAATATTATGAAATATCCAAGTTAGTCTCTGCCTACTCTCCACCATTTTAAGGCAAATAAATATTGAACCTATTTCCTTCAAAGATAAATGGCAAAGTGTCTGAACTGAAATAACAGTTCTATAATTTCCGTTGTTGTGACCGTATAATTATGATTATATGTCGGCCTGTTGGTAAAGTCAGTAACGTTATAAAGAATATTTAGAATATGGTAACAATAAAAGTCTTTCAAAATTGATTGTTTGATATTGAGTTATGACATGATATTGTTCTGAATGGTAGCATAAGTAGAACTGCAGTATTCTAATAAGTGTGATCTAAATGACCAAACGGATAAGCAGAGTTTTGGATTCAGAGATGATCACTAACTTAACATCTATCCCAAGATTTTTGCTTTGTATCTGTATGAAACAATTAGTTTTGCTTGTTGGCAATAATTACCAGATCTGATAGCAATATTACTGACAATAAACTCATACTAAATGAATTAGCGTAACGTCATTAAATTTAAGAAATTCTTACGAGCCTCTCTCTAATAGGAAAAGTTAGTAACATTACAATAAGGCTAATGTTTTAAGTCTTGATTTCAATTCTTTCAATGAATTATTGAATACTTTTGCCAACACTTTGTCCTAATGAAATAACGTCTTTGTAAAAATGTGTGGAACTTTATCATTTCCTGGCGTTTTCTTTACCTACTCATTCTGTGTAGCTCTGAACTCTTGTGTTGCTCTTGCTCTCCACGATTGTGAAAGTGCCATTTTTGTTGCTTTCAACATTTATGTCCGTCGTGATCCTTTCGTTGTCAATAGTCCTCCCAAGAATTCTTTTGCATATTATGCTGATTTCTTATTTCTATTCAGTGCTTGATTAACAATTTATGGTAAAGTGGAACTGCTTGTTTCGGTGAAGCAATCATTATCGCTTTTCACTCTTTAAAGTCTTTGCAAGTTATGCATCCTTCATTTTTCGTTATAGTTTTGTAATATTTGTCAGTTGACTTTATTCCTGCATTTTCCTTGTTGAATGAAAGATTCTTTTCATCAGTATGTTTGTTTTCTTCGTTGTTTGCCTCAGTTTAATCGTTCTTCTTTGAGTAGTTTCGAGGGAGAACCCACCTTTCCTTTGTAACTACTGCGGCTGCTGTATAAATTAACACATTCTGAAAATACTGATGTTCCCATCCATTTCTATCAAGTCTGTGAACACTAAGTTTGCAGCTTACACACACACACACACACACACGCACGCACACACACACACAAACACACACACACACACACACACACACACACACACACACACACACACACAGACACTCACACACAAATAATTCTGGCCATATCGTGGTAAACTCATGCGTTTTTCGAGAGAAAGATTTATCACAAATTTGGAAATTTTAAATGTTCTACTTTTAATATATTATTATATTCAAAATTTCCACCCAAAGGAATGTTCAATTCTCAAATATTTCTGATATTCACATGTATTCATATTTTTGTTTGTATAGTTCTAGTTTTTGTTTCATTGATCGGTATTCTATAAGTAGTTTTAGAGTATATTTTGTTTGCTTTACAATGTTAGTTATATTTCCACGACTTATGTTCTCACTATATATTACCTTAACGATTTTATTCTGATTATTTGCATGTTTGTTTCAGCTATTTTGTGTCTGATATATTTTTGGTTTTGAGAACGTATCTTCTTAAATTATTTAATTGAGATCTAAGTTGCTTTTTGATCCAGTTTATTTTCTCTCTACGTGTAATTTCCGGTAATCCCATTCGGAAGTTTGAGTGTATTCTTTAAACTAATTTTCTTTTATTTGCATCAAACGAAAAACAATGATTGAAATTTATCTATATTTTTACCAGTTTATTGTCTTACTTGGTTGCGCTTTTCCTTTTTAACTTCGAAACAAATGATATGGCTTTCATTCGTGCTGTTCGACATTTGGGGATTTGGAGCGAATAAATATGCCTGATGCTGATTTAACCTGTACTCTATTAGTGTGTGGCTAATTGGCGGCAATTGATCGCAAAAACAATGTACTAATTATACAAAATCCTTCAACATGTATTCGGTTTTCCTCGTTGTTATTTATCGTTGTTAATGATAATTTTTTTTTTTTTACTTTTCAATTGTCTTCCGTTACCCAGCTGAGCGCAACTTTGTTCGTTTGGGTATGTTTAGTGTTCTGCTTTATTTCTGTATTTTGCATAGTTTAAAAGTGTTACGGAAAATGTATGCAATGTCTAGCGAAGCTGCTTACGGTTAGTTATGTATATTTCCAGATTCTCGGTTATTGGTGATCTACTTATCAAGTTTTTTTTCAATTGTTCTCAAGACACTTATTAAAGGCGCCGCTTCTTTTCGCTCCTCACGTTTCTGGTTAGTTTTATTTCATGATCTTTATATTTATAATGGTGATACATTATCATTTGTTGGGGCTGACGCTTCGTTTTCTTGCAGTTGTCGATAACAATATCCGACAAGTTAGACTTATCACTCTGCGTAAACAAACTGAATATCCAAGCCTATAGTCATTGTAATTTCCTGAAATATATTTTTTTGTCGTTTATACAGTTCATTTTCTATTTGCCCTTCATTGTACTGATATAATTTACAGTGTGAGAATGTTTCTCTCCCTCCGCCACGCTTTTATGCCTGTAGATGTTTTATATCTTACATAAAACTGGAGAATCAGCGGTAGTATGGTTAATTCCTTCCAAGCTTCGAATACTCTGTAGTTACTTAATTTCTTCTTCAATCGGCCGCAACTGAGATGTATTTCGCAACGGCACTCTAGGACTCTCTGTTCCTCATTATTTTGGTGACTATTTGTTCCTTCCAGTAAATTTGCACAGAAATTTTATATTCTGTAGTTTTTTTTTCCTTTTTACAAAAGTATTTGTGCACTAAGTGTATAATTATCATTATACTAATTTAGGTAACTATCCAATTATGCACAGATTAATTTCTTGCGGTCACCTTAATTTGTATTGTATGCTAATTGTAAAACGTATGCATGCCAATACACGTATAGCTTAGAGGGAACCATAGCCTGTAGATGTTTTATATCTTACATAAAACTGGAGAATCAGCGGTAGTATGGTTAATTCCTTCCAAGCTTCGAATACTCTGTAGTTACTTAATTTCTTCTTCAATCGGCCGCAACTGAGATGTATTTCGCAACGGCACTCTAGGACTCTCTGTTCCTCATTATTTTGGTGACTATTTGTTCCTTCCAGTAAATTTGCACAGATAGTAAAATTTGTTTTCAAATCATTAATTAATATCATAACCTCCTCTGAAGGTGAAAACTGATATGGAGTTTACTTTTTTATGAGAACAAACCGACCAATAATGAGTTATGGATTCTTTATTAATAAGAATACGAAGTTTTTAAAAGGAGTTATATGTGAGGTATTAAGGCGCTGTTTGTTGTTAATTTGATTAACTTGAAGGCTAACAATTTCAGTTGAGACTTTACGGTTATCATTATTCCGTGACATATATTTACGAAAACCTTAAAGAATTTACATAATTTTTGTTAGGCTGTTTCTTGTTTCACTAGGGCATCATTATTAAAACTGAAAGTAAAATGTTGAACTAATACATTTGTCTACCTGCATCGAAAACAATAAATACCTTATAATCAGAGCACAACACAAAACAACACAATTGTACGTACTATAGAAGTCGGGAATTCTAAATACATTGTAAAGTATTAACAAGTCGTCTAAGTTGGGCAATAGGTAAGGGTCTAAGTTGATTTACAAAAGCTTATGATGATAGTTAGCTCCTGCTGTTACTGTTTATGACATGTACTTGTGCATGGCAAGGCGAGTCACTTGGCTCAAAAATTTCTTCTTTGAGTACATTCTTCACTTTCGATCGCGTAAATATTGCATCAGCTGATTTTAAATATACAATGTTTCGTAAACGGTAAAGACCCCCACCCTCGGTCATGAATAACCATGGAATTGCACCTGGAAAGTTCCCAAGACACAAGTCCTGGCAGATTTGTTTATGGCAGACCAGCAGTCTTCCAAGTATACCAGCTTCCCCTCTCCACGCCACTGATGTTATCCAAGAGAAAGGCAAAGGCCGAAATAGCTTGGGACCAGGGATTTCGTGACTCATTTCTACAGCTGAGTGGATTAGATAAAAGTGCAATAAAGTGTTTTGCCCAAGAACACAATACACAGCCTGAATTGCAGGTTTAATATCTGAAGATAAATAAGTAAAAATCTGGAAGGAAAAGATTATAGCGGACCTGACAGCAAAAGTCCAAATTTGGTTGGAAGGCACTGAATTCTACATCTACAGAGAAATATTTTCTCAAAATATGACTCCTAAAAATACGAGTGAGCAGCAATGTAAGGAAACGTATTTGGTTATGTAGGTGGTCTTTTAACTCCAAATTTAGTTCGGGATATTTCTTCACTGGTAGAGTAAATTCTACTGAAGCCACCATATTACACCCTTAAAATTTTAGTCGGCAAACTTAAGAAAAGTACAGTTGATTCAGACTAAATATTTTCTGGACTATCTGAGTCAACAAAGCACTTTTAGAGAATTTCTGCGAGCGGCTAAACCAATGATAAAGTATTATTCTTTTTTCTTACGGAGAAAATATTCAAGCAAATGTTACGTAGAATGAGGATCTACAAACCTTTGAAGAGCGTCACTGTTTCTCCCGCTTGAAGAAAGTCATATAGCTGAAAACTGCAGCGGAAATAAAATCATTGGCAAGGCGAGGCTACACACGTGTAGCATTTCAACTGAGGGGTGCGATTTATGGCTGAAATCAAGATTGTGTCTTTGTTTTCTACAATAGAGACAGAGGAGATTTGAGTAATGAATGAAACGAATGTTTTCTCTGTATATGTCTGTCGTAATGCTTTTGCAGTTACAGTCTCAGCTGACTTATTGGAGAGATTTTTCACAGTTAGCAACAAACTTCGTGGTCAATCGTTTGCGAATGAGAAGTTTGCGTTGCCATATGACTTTATTTAGTAGCCCAATGGAAACCTTATTTTAGCCTAATAACGACATTATCGTAAATAATTCTCAAATGTTCTGTGCTTGCTAAGAGTTACAGGTACTTCATCCAAACTAATCTTATAACAATTTTGTGTAGTAGACAGCAGTTGCTAAATATTGTGGGTATTCGAGCATTTTTGTTATTATTGGAACATTTTTGTATGACAGCGTAAAAATATCACAGTTATTCTACCTTGTGAGATGAAACTTTGCCAAGATAACTTTTCCTGTAATAGCAACGATTGCGTCGACTGCTTTTCTTCTTTGAAACTGTAAGACCTAGAGTCACAGTAGAAAATTGTTGTTATTATTATTATTATTATTATTATTATTACTATTAGTAGTAGTAGTAGTAGTAGTAGTAGTAGTAGTAATAATAATAATAAAAGAAATGAACATGAAAAATGAAACGGCATGAAAAAATGTACGGTCAGTTTGCAAGAGATGTAGACACAAAAACAGATGGTTGTGGATGAGGAGGAGTAACCAGAATAATCCTTTCTTCTATAGGCCTGAATTTCGGAGGAGGAGGACTAGTCGATTACATCGACCCCAGTGCTAAACTGGTATTTTATTTTGTCGATCGTGAGAAGATGAAAGGCAAAGTCGACTATGACTCGTGTTGTTGTTGTTGTTGTTGTTACCTCAGCATTAGCGAAGGAGGAGGTATTGTTTTACGTCGTGTTTGTTTGTCCGTAGACAAGATACCTCAAGAACTGCTGAATGGATTCTTATGAAACTTTCAGGGATGTTTGGCCTCGTGAGTGGCACGAACTGATTAGATTTTGGGATCGAATCGGTACCGGACAAGGATTTTAGATTATTTTTTTAATATTTTCTTTACATGTATATGTAAAGTTTCTCATAGTTCTACACACACACACACACACACACACACACACACACACACACACACACACACACACACACACACACACACACTCACACTTCAAACACTGTTTATCGGCTTTTTCACCACTTCCTTCGTTTCTCATTCATACGATCTTCTCTTTGCCATTTATCTCCTCTACGTTCATCCCTCACTCCGGCTCTATTTCATATATATTTATATATATATATATATATATATATATATATATATATATATATATATATATATATATATATATATATATATATATATATATTCATTTAAAATACAGAGATACCTATAATAGGACATCTGACCTGCTAGAAAGAGCAGCAAAAGACTACATACCACAAAAATAGGGATAATTTCGAAAGGGAATGAAAAATAAAAACATTTACCAATCTATATTCTGTACCATGGTTTCAAGTCAATTTAGTAAGAAAAAAATATATCTTACAATGGTCGGACTATCATCGGCAGAATGACCAGACAACATATGAAACACGAGTCATAGGGAGCATGGCTTATGTTCATATGTTTAATTTTCCAAATTTACCGCGTATTTGCGGTTTACCTAATCGGCAGCAAATACAAAAAATGCCGATTTTCTTTCAGAAATTAGCCACCCTTTCTTCTGGACAAGTACAGTGTATCGGTGTCACTCTTAGGATGGGAAGGCTCTGTGTATTTTCAACATGCTTGTGGTCTTGATATGCATCATCATCATCTCTCTCTTTATCGAACCGGCAGAAATGTTTGGTGGCATTTTTTCCGGCTCTCTACGTTATTATTATTATTACTATTATTATTAAGGCGGCGAGCTAGCAGAAACGTTAGGACACCGGGCGGAATGCTTAGCGGTATTCCGTCTGTCTTTACGTTCTGAGTTCAATTTCCGCCGAGGTCGATTTTGCGTTTCATACTTTCGGGGTCGACAAATTAAGTACCAGTTGCGTACCGAGGTCGAACTAATCGACTGGCCCTCTCCCCAAAAATGTCAGGCCTTGCGCTTCGAGTAGAAAGGATTATTATTATCAAGTAGTCTAATTTTTTTATCTCGTACTTTCACTGCACTACTAAGCACTGCTCAGTGTGCCCTGGGTAAGTGCTGTGGTTTGTTGTGGTGCTCATATTTTCACTATATTGAAAGTGTTTTACGTACGATGTGTGTGGTGCCTAGTGGTGCTATTTTCTGTATCTTATATATACTTGTAAATCCTGGTGTTTTTGTTATGTATTTATCTGAATGTTTTTTTTTAAATACCTAATGGGGAAACTATAATACTAATTGTTTCTGTTTTTAGGCTCCACTTTCCAGTCACCTCTATTTCCAGATCTCTGTATTTTGAAAGTTTCCCTGTTTGTTTTGGAGAAATATTGTCATCTGTTCGAACTGATACATCGATTAGAAAGTATTTTTTCCTTAGTGATCTCTAAAATCTATATCCTACTTATTAGTCTTAACTTCTCTATCTGTGTGTATTGGCATATCCCAGAGTATGGTTGCTTTCTCAATTTCTGTGACCTTTTCCGTCGTGTGCCTATACCATCTTTTTCTGATGTTATTCCATAGTGTTGGCATAGCTTCAAGTGTATATAAGTCCCAACTCTGTCGTGTCTGTAAATATATTCCTCCTTAACCGGTTTGGGCGGTCAGAGACAATATGATTTATTGCTTCTTCTCCATCACCACATATTCTGCAGTTACTTGTATTTCTTTTTTTGGTGATGTCTGGTGGGAAAGCTTTGATCACGAAGGGGCTTTTCTTGCTATCGTTTTATCATGATCCGTTGCTGTTCCAGTTTTAGTTTGGATTTCAGTTGTTTTACAACTTCTGTTGTTTCTTCTTTGTTTTTTTTTTCATTGTTGTTAGTTACTATGACTTCTTTTTTGTATTTGTCATCTTCTTTAAAGATTAAAAACAGTTTTTGTTTTATTTGTGTTTTATGGCTATTTATATTAGTTTTCTTTGCTTCTACTGTAAGCTTTTCTGTAGTCCTATGGTGGTTACTTTGTAATAGTTTTCTAGCTGTTTAAGGTCCCTATCACCTTCGATACGTTGTATATATAACCTTTCTATGTCAGATTTTGGGTGACCTAAATCCGGTCATTATTTTTCTTGTTTTCCTGTCTATTTTGTAGCTGTAACTTATAACTGGGACGGCTAGAGTGTTAACTATTAACTTGTTTTTCCGAATTGAGTTCTGTATTAATCTAACTCGTCTATAGCATTCTTTTCTTATCTTCTATTTCATTTGTGTGTGTTGTATTGTATCTAGTTCATTGATTCCTAAGTATTTGTATGTCTGGTTTGGTCTAAATCTCTTATTTCATTTGCTTTCTCTAGTGTGATGTTGCTACTTTTAATTGGTCTTCTTCGTTTCAAGGCTACTATGGCACATTTTTCTAAGCTAAATTTTATGTTTATTTCTTTGGTAAATCCATGTACTGCCTGTAGTGATGTTTCTAGCTGTTTATCATTTGTAGCGTACAGTTTTAGATCATCCATATAGAAAAGGTAGCTGATTGTTTTGCCGTAGCAGTTATATCCACATCCAGTTCTGTTTAGCATGTCAGATAAAGGTGTCAGTGCCAAACAGAAAAGGAGTGGAGAGAGCATGACTCTCTGGAATATTCTTCTTCTAATGGTGGTGGCTTTGGTTTTTATGAGTCCCTCTTTTGTCTGGAGCTGTAGCACTGTCTGCCATTTATTCATGGAATGTTTTATATACTTTATGATTATTGGTGCTACCCTGTTCATTGCTAGTGATTCTAGGATCCATGTGTGGGGAATACTATCAAAATCATTTCGGTAATCGATCCAAGCCCTACATAGCTACAGTAACTGATCTTTACAGCCGTATGAGCCCTTGCAGCAACATTTCTGCTCTTTTGAAAACAGGTTGTTTTCTTTCATATGTTTGCACATTCTCTGCGATATTATTGCAGTAAAAGCTTTATAAATGGTAGAGAGACAAGTTTTGCGGGTTTACCGTTTCAGTGGATTAGTTTTCCCTTCCGTGAGCCATTCAGGCATTGTTTCCAACTCTTCTAGTATTTCATTAACTTTCTCATCCAGATTTTTTATGTGTTCCTGTTAGGTATTTTAACCAGAAGTTGGGGATCTTGTCGAGCCCGGGTGCCTTCCAGTTGCTTAGTTTTTGCAGTGTCTGGATAACTTCTTCAGCTGTTATAGGGTTCCAGAGTTGTTAATGTACTGTGTTCGTTGTTTTGATAGATCTTTTCTAAAGTTGTTCCTGTGCCGACCATATTTCTTCCCAAAATTCTTCCTCTTCTTCTGCTGTTAGTGCTGCATTGCTCTCTAATTTATTTTTGCCAAGTTCTCGGTAGAATCTTTTGGGGTTGGAGTTGAACTGTTTGTTTTGTTCAAAGAAACGTTGGCGTTTCTCATACCGGCAGTTTGTTTGTGCGTTGGCGAGGATATCTTGCTTTAGCTGTTCTTTTACCTCAGATATACCTTGTTCTGTAATTTTGTATTTACGTAGTATTTTTCTTCTTTTATTGTTGCTTTATAGTGTTGATTGTCTACCAATTTCATTGAAAATTAGGAGATCCTTGTCACCGGGATATCCTACGTCGACTATCAAGCATGTTCTTTCATTTTTTTCACCACGACAGTATCCTGTTTCCGACGTCTGGTCAGGTGATCGCACTGAATCATCATTATCATCATCTTCATCATCATCATGATTATTATTATTATTATTATTATTATTATTATTATTATTATTATTATTATTTTATGTTTGACTTTTGCTTTCCATCTGTACAAGTTGACTCCAAGTTTCACCAACAGACCTCAAGAGACAACAAGTTAGAAGTTCATGTTGGTGTTATGCCTAGGGTGCCATATATTTGGTTTTCTCCATAGTTTTGTTCTGGAGAATGTTTAAGAAACCATAAGAAAATTACGTGTTTGTTTTAAAATTTGAGATTATATAGACAGCATTTAACGTAGGATTTGGGCAGTTCCCATGAGCACTATCTTTTGAATTTCCACCATTTTGGGGTTTTCTGGTATCTGAGCTAGGTAGCAATCAACCCTCTTTGCTATCATTCCTAGGGCATTATTATTATTATTATTATTATTATTATTATTATTATTATTATTATTATTATTATTATTATTATTATTATTATTGGAAGCTGTTCACCTCACGCTTACAGTAAGTCATGGGTGCCTATTGATATCTTTTCTGTACATACTGACATTCGATCCACAACTGCGGAAATTTAAGCACCATGTTCAGACTGAGCTACGAAAAAGCTATGTCGGAATATGTGGACTATGAATCTGTAATACTGTGAGACTCAACGGAAATCAAAGTTGTTCACGATATGCCAAATTTAAGCCTGTGATTGGCAAAAAAATGAATTAGTAAACCGAGCGCATGCTGTTAAACAATATCTTGAGACGTTGGGGTAATGGTCCTGTTAGGTTTCTTGGATGCTGGTGCGGTTCGAATATCCAGCTGGATAGGAATTAGAACGAGACTAACAATATATTTTCGAGTCTCACCAAGAAACGGGTTGAGAAAAAGTTATACTTTGGTTAAGTTGGCTGAACATGTTAACTTTTTTATATGGTATTGCACTGATCGTCGTGCGTTCCCTGACTTTGTGTGGCAGTGTCAGAGGGTCGCTTTTTTGCTTCTTGTGAAAGAGGAACTTTATACAATTAAAAGAACTGCAGTGCTGGGTTAAACGAAAACCACGCTAGGGCCTCCTGGCATCTGGAATATTGTCAGATGTTCACAGCCACTTAAGTCTGGCAATACAATCGGAGAACTTCCGTGACAGTGACATATAGACAACTAGTAGGGGAAAGATAATTCTCGGGAAACTCTAGGCGTCACTATGACTCAGCTGGCTAGTTTGTTCTGCGCAGAAACTATAGATAATTTGTAGAAGTTCTGGCCTTACAATGATATCTGGGTGGAGAGATGCCAATCCGAGACCAACTTTAAAAGCTCGGAAGTGTCGCCAGCCGGATCTGTCGGTTATGGGTGCAGAGCGGCGAAACACTTTTACACATACTTGTTCAGTAAACTTGTATTACTGACCTGTAGGTATATTTTCGAACACATCTATAGATTCGTCTATCAGCCATGTTGAAGTAGTTTTTCTCTTCAGGAAGTGGTTGTAATGTGGACGGGACAGAATAGGATCGTCGCGAGGCGTCTTCCTCTTTGGACAAGCCCTCGCCAACTTTTTCAAGTTTTAATTGAAGGGAAAGATGAGGAAGGAGGAGGTGCTGCACTCCAGTAAAATCTTTAAACGATTGGTGAGGCAGGCGAATGTGGCACATGTGAACGGGCTTAGTCTTAGCATGCATTTGTACATACACACATGTATGATTAGAGTGCTAATGCGTTGAGTAAAGCACGGTTTGGATTACCTGGTGTCATCCGCAATTGGGGTATATTTCCGTTGGATCTACTTCAGGAATTCCGTAGTGTTAGTTTATATAATAATCAGCAAATGAAACAGAAGATGGATTTGCTATTAGTCTTTATTCCGTACGACGATCGTTTCGGCCCATCCTGCGACTGTCTTTTATGTCTGGGATGATGTACTTCATATTGTGCTGCATGAGTTTTGCAGTCTGGGCCATTTCAGGTACATGCATACATAAAGTGGTGTCCCGTTAAAAATACTGAGTTCAGGCAGTCTTGTTGGTTTTTGACCGCTTCGTTAGGAAATAGGGTTTGGCTGCGATTGTCCTTATGTTAAATATTCATAAATAATTGTAAATAATTGTAAATATAAAATATAAATTGTAGAAGGGAAAAGAAGATATACAGCAGAAAGTGTGTGGGAAGGGATATAGATAGGGTGAAACCTGTTAACGAAGGATAAGATATAGAAGGGGTGGGGCCTGTTAAAGAGGGATTAGATTGCGTTAAGTTTAAAGGTAATACACTTGCTAACACGGGGGAGGAATGGGATGTGTATAGGCACATAGATACACATTCACACACAAACACGCACATATACTGACACAGAGACGTAGGCGCCCACATTCACCCTGACCCACGCGGTCCGTAAACACTTACAGTCCTACGATTAATGATCGGAAGATAAATGCAGTAAAAGTCTGTCATCACAGTTACTTTGACATGAAGACGGGGGTCTGGTAGGTGTCATGTGACAGACTGTGTTACGCATGCTTTATCAATAGCACGTTGGGTTGTCGTTCGTCCATCGGTCACAGTCGACATGACACACTCGTACGTATAAAAGTATATGTATTCACATGTGTACATACATAATGATATATTTAACTACACATGTGTGTGAACTGATGCAACACAAAATGATGCACATCAAACTACACAAAAGGACAGTTGCAGAATGGGTCAAAACGATAGTCGTACGGAATAAACACTAATACCAAATCCACCTTCTGTTTCATTAATCGATTATATGTATGTGTATATATATATATATATATATATATATATATATATATATATATCATATATCATATATATTGTATATATACATATTTGCATGCACACACACATATACAGACATATGTCTATATACAATTACACCTCCACCCTACACATACATGCATGCGTGTGTGTGTATGTGTGTAAGTTTGTGTGTGTGTGTATTTGTGTGTGTGTGTGTGTGTGCGTATATATATATATATATATGTGTGTGTGTGTGTGTGTGTGTGTGTGTGTGTATGTGTGTGTGTGTGTGTGTGTGTGTGTGTGTGTATACATACATACTTACAAACCTTGAAAAGGAAATTTTTCGATCCCGTCGTATTTGTGACTTGAAATAGAAAGCCAGCGTTACAAGAAAAATGCAACATAACGATAGAATATTCATCGATACAATAATTAACAGACTAAAATATGTAGTGACGTCAATATGATTGATTGAAACGTTTGAAGTCAGGCCCCTGCAAAGTTGAAGTGCAATGTTTGAAACCTGAAACAGAAAAGACAATCGATTTAGCACCTAACTAGAACATTGGAAAAACTAGGCGCTGAGTGCATGTTCCACTGGAATTTTGTTTATAACTTTAAATCACCCTGAATATGAGATAGTGTCTCTGGCATGTCAAACGTATTAACGTTGTTCGAGTATGTGGAAATTAATTATGAAAAAAAAAAGAAAAAAGAGATACATCTTCGATTCGATAAAAAAGCAGATATTAAACCATTACGAATAGAATCATTCGTTGATTACGTATGAATTCAACATTCTTATTTAACTGGCATTTACTTTTAAAGAGGGGCAAACGAACAGCGATAACACATTCAGTTGAATCGATAACTCATGAAACATCAATACTGTTCATATATTCCCTTTTCTCTCAGTTTTAGAAATATTTCCGTTAATCGCATAACTCTTCATTGATAATGCGTCTCTAATCCGTAGGATCCAAGTTTCTATTTCTGAGTAGCAGTCGCTTCAGATTATTCATAATGCAGGCGATCTCACAGACTTTAATCATACTAATTGACAGGGAACGATGGAAAATACTGCCCTATCTTCATTGATGCTATTTACATGTGTCTTTTCTTTTCACATCGTCCATTATAAAGTTGGCGTTGTCATTGTAATCCTTCTGAAATTGTCTTTTATTTCTTGATCCTTCCATATTCCTTTTGTATGAGTGCTTAGTCTATCCTCTAGATCTTTATGTACATCTATTTAATAAAACAGCAGAAGTTCCATACGTGATGATACTTATTTGATAAAGCTCATAAATGAAGTAGGTTAACATTATTTTTGCTGAATATCCCTTTTGTGATTGCACCTAATACAATCAGCTCTTTGAAAATGACCGAATCTTACTACAATTATTAATGACAATAATGAAATATTCTCCCATCCCACCTCTTAACTACTTGATTAGATGTATTTCTGAACATGCAAAGAATTCGTCTCATAATAAATAATCACAAAGTAAGTTGTTAATCTACACAGTATTTTTGACTCCGGCCTCAAGACTTGTTTCCGTAAACTTCCTTTAATCGCTATTCCAATCAGCTTTCCATTATACTATTACGGATACACGTACATGTACATTACAGTGTTGAAATTCATCACTTTCGACCTTTTCAGCTGACATCTTGTATCGTCATTTTCTTTTGTCAAGGAAACGATAATCAACAGACAACTCTTTCAGATCTAGTTCAAAATCTAGTTCATCGCTAAGCAACCATTACTATCGTGTCTGCAGGAATAGATATTCAACGGATGTCACCTTCGGTTCTTCCCCTTTCCAATCCACAAACATTTTCACTTAGATGAGTATTCCTTTTTCTTCGGTTAAATTCAACGTGAAAAGGAAAAAAATAAACAGCTAACTTTTCAATATTGTATTGCTACAGAGTCTTTTCTTCGCCTTTTGACTTGCCTAATTCCTTAGCAACAAAATAATAATAAAATATACCGCAGTTGTCTGCATATAGCCATATTTATTTTTAATACCTTTTATCCATTTTTACGAGATAGTTAAAATAATACTTAAAGCAGGTAGCATCCAACTTCCAGTCAACAATATTAAGAGAAATATAATTTAGTGTTTGTAAATACACGTTAAACCCCGCCCACGAAGACTTCAAAGCTATACTATGCACATAAACATATTCATGGGGAAATTACATAGCTGTTATAGAAGTTTACTACTAATTTTATTTTAATATTTCTTGTGAGTTTGGCTCTCAACATCGGAACCGAGTTATATCCCATATAACTTAAGTTGTTGCTAATGCATTGAATAAATTACACACAAAAGAAAAAAAACTCTTAATGAATTAAAATATGCTTCTTCGGTGGAGAAAATAAACAAAGTTCACAAGCAGTAATTTATGGTGAGACAGTAATGATACAATCATAAGAAATTAAGAATTAATTTCACAGAAAGTTCAATTGATGAGCTTGGAGAGAGAGCGAATCTTTGATAGCAGACAAGGTGACAGCTATGGACATCTTTTGATCTTATTAGACCTCGTAAAGGAAACATAATCCTCGCAAGCTTTTGTTCTTTAGTGAACAAAGGAAACCTGTTACAAACAATTTTGGCCGATCAAATGTGCATAATTATAACGGCGAGTAAGAAACATAGCAGTTACTAGTTACAACCTGCTACATATTGATTCCACTCCTCAGTATAAGCAGTAATTAGACTAATAGAGTAAGGGATACGTATATACATATATACTCTTTTTTCTTTACTTGTTTCAGTCATTTGACTGCGGCCATGCTGGAGCACCGCCTTTAGTCGAGCAAATCGACCCCAGGACTTATACTTTGTAAGCCTAGTACTTATTCTATCGGTCTCTTTTGCCGAACCGCTAAGTTACGGGGACGTAAACACACCAGCATCGGTTGTCAAGCGAAGTTGGGGGGGACAAACACAGACACACAAACATATGCACACACACACACACACACACACACACATATATATATATATATATATATATATATATATATATATATATATATATATATATATATACGACGGGCTTCTTTCAGTTTCCGTCTACCAAATCCACTCACAAGGCTTTGGTCGGCCCGAGGCTATAGTAGAAGACACTTGCCCAAGGTGCCACACAGTGGGACTGAACCCAGAACCATGTGGTTGATAAGCAAGCTACTTACCACACAGTCACTCCTGCGCATATAATATGCACATATAATATGTGTTAGAACGATCCTACGTTAACAGACCACTAGAGAGTAACGAGCTTTGAGAAAAATTCAAGATGGCTTCCAAAGAATAGGCCTCCATTGATCAGATCAGGCCACGGAAGCGACGTAATTTTTCTTATATTTCAGGAAGATGTTGACAGGGAGCTGCAGTATAGATTATTCAGTGACATCCGCTCAGCCACTCTCATCCGATGGGATCAGACACTACTCGAGAATGTCTTGAAAGGAAGGTATACACGGCAGTTACTACATTCCTTCAGTTGCAGTGATATGGAACATTCCACCCTCCTGTTTCGCTTCATCTGGAGACTTCGTGACCATCGAACTACTTCCCCAAGAAGTGGAATATCATTACCTGAAACTCGCAATTGCCAACAATGTTCAGCAACCTACTCTTTCCATCAACAGGAAGAAAGAATTTTCTTATTGTTGCCACCAAAGGTATGCCCTGTTAATGGACTTCAAGCCACTGGCAGCTGAAATACATATATACAACCCTAGAAGGGGAGAGTATTTAATCACTGCCGGCTGTACAGGGTACAGTCCGGCCCATGATGGTCATCCTACCTCAATTTTAAACATAGACCGTCAAATTTGGTTACCCACATAAATGCTGCCACCGCTAATTTGCCGCCTATCTTACCAGCCAATACACTCAAACCTACCTTGTGTGGTATCAAATACAATGAACTGATGTCGCTTAGTGCACTCTACTACTGCATGCAGGCATAGTGGTGGCAGCTACTTGCTAATATTTATGATTAAAGAGAACTGATGCCACGTCTGCATCATTGATCTCACGTGATTTGAGTTGCCCGATAGCGGTCGAACATAAAAAATCCATGTTAAATCTGTCTCAAATCCCGTTACTCTTCTCTAGATATCAGATGAGATGGGTTCGTCCGATCAGCCCTTGGAGCTCTAAGTGATATAGAACTGAGTCAAGCTGTTATTAAGAACTATATGCAATTCCTGCCAAATGTGAGTGCCGCTTTATTTCGGTTGTCCACTTACTTGTATATACATATACTTGCACGCACGCGCACTCGCACCTTCACACGCGTATACACACACACATGTTCAAAGAAGTACTGAAGAATATATAAATGATTAGCTCTAGTTGTGAATGGCTGTGAATTTGGCAGGCCAACAAATGAATGGTAAAGCAAACGCAATTCAACAGTAATATTTCGTAGATTATTGTAAGTGATGTGGTTTCGTGCTTGGAAGGATTTCTAGTTCAACGCTTTTAGCGAAAAATGGCATTCAATTATCGTACTCTTTAAGACCAGTGTATATTATTCTTCGCTGTACTCATATTTACATATATTCAGAATGTGAAACCTACGGCAAAATTTTCTTTGTCAGAAATACAGCGAGACATATTTAACTCAATAACAACTATTTTACCGCATCTATTTCTATTTTTAATTTCTTAAACCAACTTTCCTTCATGTGTCCCTGAAGCTTACAGAAAGGACATTTAGAACAGATCGATCTGCCATCTCCTCATACACATGCATACGCATACATGCATACACATACATGCATACGCATACATGCATACATATATACCAAAATATACACATATACACGAGCATATACACATATACACACATATACAAATATATACATAGGTACGGGATGCATTCCAGACATTTTGAGACGTTTTCAAGAGAAACAGATGGACTTGCTTTGTTTGGCTTTCTTGAGACTGGGGGAGCCAAGAGTCTTCCATTGGCAATCTGAATCTCGATATTTGGATCATATCAGTAGATCCAGCTTTTGTAACTAGTCCCCAGAAACTCAGGTTCTCTTGGACTGGTTATGTGCTCAACTATTTCCGTGTTTTCACCAACGTATCTTTCCACTTGTTCGTCACTGAACACTCTGGGATCAAACTTTCTACAAATCTTGCACATGTCCAGATCTTGTATGCTTGTCTTTATAGACACACGAAGAACTTCATCCAGAAAATTGCGAATTTTTTCCAATAGCTCTAACGTTCTGACACTCCACTCCTTCTAAAACATTTCATCGTTTCTTACTTCCTCTCTACCACCCTCGGACCTCTTTTGTCAGTAAAAAACAGATGTTTGACTCATACAAGTTAATCCGTAAGCAATCTGGAGTATTTCTAGCGTTTTTGCTCAGTTTAACACAAATCTTTATTGCACAGCAAGTTTCCAAATTGCTTTCACGTCCCGACTGCATTCTGCAAAGTAGTCAGCTGTGGCAAATAGTGTATAGTATCGTGTGTTAAAAATGTTGTCACAGCTGTCTCCTTCAGTCTGGAATAACAAAAGTTGGCAGGTTAGCTTATTAGATAAATAGTAATGACATCATAAAATTACAATAATCTAAGACAGTTAAGAGTGCTTCTCTTTAAAAAAGATCTCAAAACGTCTGGAATGCATCTGGTACAAACATATTTTGTAGAGTAGAAAGAAACATTTCAAAACATATTTCAAAAATATCATTAGCTTTTACTATAAATTTTTCCATGAGTTACATGAAAATATCACCAAGTATTTGATAATTACATAATTAACTCTAGCTATTAATGCACACTCATAATACATTCATATCGGCAGATTGGCAGGAAGAAAGGCATCACATCTCACCCAAAAGGCTATACCTTCACTACGCAGGAGCAATCAATAGTCCCTGTAAAATGAAGAAGAGTACATGGTGCCTGCATACTAAGAGGGAATAAATTCCCTTCTATACTACTACATGTCACAGAAAATATCTCGTGTCGTTTCAACGCGAAAGATATCCCCCATATCATCAACAGTTTCCCAGATATGTTTGCAAACTACTATCTTGCTCTGATATTTGACATTGTTGCCAAAAACTATTTACAATATTCGATTGTATTGTCGCGATGTTCATGTCAGTAGCATACCAGAACCAGAATATATCGTCATCTTTATGGATAAGGGATGTTTCTGGAATACTCCAATAAAAAAATCAATCCGGTATAAACAAAAAGAACAGCAGTCATGCAGTGTTAAATATGCCAGCTGTCCAACAGATTGGGTCACTAGGCTCTGCAGGTCACGTTTAAAAATCAATTGGGATGGTGAGATTTTCTATGAAAGAACAAAAGAAACTGTCTCTCATCCTTTAAATCCGAGAATAGTAAGGATTCATAAAACATTTCAAAACACACACAATTTCATTTGTATATTGCATAAGTCGTTACTCCAAATTATTAGTTAATCTAAATCTGAAGCTAGTTTAGTACTGATTTCCACAGTCACTTTTTCACAACATTTGTATAAAATCATGAAAAATAAATCAAGTCGAAAAATTATCTGTGAAAAAATACAAATTGTCTAACCAATTCCTTGACTTTGCAAAGGTTCTAGTCACTTGAATTGAAATCATACTGGTCGTTTTTGCAGAAGATTTTCCGAGAACTTTAGTTTATCATGATTATTATTTCAATTAACCTACTTACTTCACTGGTACTTAAATGATCGGTAACAAGTGAAGAAAAAGGTGTAAATGACCAAGGTAGGTTTTGAAATGAGAGCGCAGAGAGACGTAATATTGCATTTTTTATATAATTCACTTGAATTCTTCTTATATTCTCCCCTTTTTGTTACTTTACAAGATCAGAGAGGACATACGTCGTGATGGAGAGTTTCGTAAACATGTTTTCAAGCATGTCCAAGCATAATCACGGTGAAATGAGCGAAGTTAGTGAAACAAAATGTTTAAACTAGTACAGAATATAACAGACTATTTGTACATGACGGCGTGTTTACTGTAACAACCAGACTCACCGAGAAAGAGAAAAAATATTCTGTGGTAAAAAGGAATGAAACGAATAATATAGACAAGTTTGCTTTTGTAAACGTAAAAATTTTTTTTAAATTATTGACATGAAATTTTTTTTTCTTTGATTTCATTCTGAAATTTTGTTTGATGTTCAAAGGATAGTTTTTGATTTATAATTATAGCTGTGATTTTATTGATTTTTATTTCAGTTAAATTTACTGAAGTTTTTTTGTTTCTAATTTGATTAGTTTTATGGTCTTTAGTTTTATTTTATTTCTGTGTCATCACATTCAAAGACAAATTGTTATTTTCCCATCCTACTAAAATTGCTTCTCATATTTTTTAACAAAGTCCAATCATAGCTCACTTTAATTTATCGTCTCTTTCAATATTCGATCTATATTATTTTGTATTCTTTCTTTGTTGTTTGCTGTAGTAATTATTTCGGTTTTGTTCCAATTCTCTATTTTGTTGATGTCGCCATGTCTTGATGTACTTTTAATAACTATTTACATGAAAAGTGTATTGATTACTTTACGTAACGATATTATTCAATGCAGTATTTATAAATTATGTAAGAAATTATTTTTCGTATCTAATTATGTCTGTCATATATATATATATATATATATATATATATATATATATATATATTGTATGTATGTATGTATGTATGTATGTATGTATGTATAGGCGCCGGAGTGGCTGTGTGGTAAGAAACTTGCTTCCTAACTATTAGAAAAAGAATTGCTTAAAAAGAGCATAATTTATGACATTTACCCTCTTTATCCTATCCAAGGGTATCTAGTGCTTTAATTAGTAGCGAGCATTTCTTGCTTTGATTTCGAATTTCGTATTGGATAATCCATCATGCGATCTCATTTCAAAGACGACTAATTTCCATGCATTCTCTCTTTTACTTGTTTCAGTCATTTGACTGTGGCCATGCTGGAGCACCGCCTTTTAGTCGAGCAAATCGACCCCAGGACTTATTCTTTGGAAGCCTAGTACTTATTCTATCGGTCTCTTTTGCCGAACCGCTAAGTTACGGGGACGTAAACACACCAGCATCGGTTGTCAAGCGATGTTGGGGGGGGGGACAAACACAGACACACAAATATATACACACACATACATATACATATATATACATATATACGACGGGCTTCTTTCAGTTTCCGTCTACCAAATCCGCTCACAAGGCTTTGGTCGGTCCGAGGCTATAGTAGAAGACACTTGCCCAAGGTGCCACGCAGTGGGACTGAACCCAGAACCATGTGGTTGGTAAGCAAGCTACTTACCACACAGCCACTCCTACGCCTAAAATTCGTTTAAGATATTTTTTCAAAATCTTCTTAACTGAAGAGGCAACGAAAACTGCCAAAACTGACGCATCAGTATCAAGAATTCTCGATCGGTACTTTTCGGACGACTTTAGTCCCTGTTAGTGTATATGTTTTCATTCATGTGCATTAATTACAACACTATAGCGGTTTAGCTCTTATTTCTAGAAATGTAGGTGTTTCCTCACACCCTAGTCTCCTTTAGTGAGATTCGTAATTATCCTTTTTGATGAAACATTGCAAACTGCTGTTTATATTAATTTTACATATACACATTAGCGAATCGCTGAATCATTCAATTATTTGAATGACGGAAGCATAAATACTAATGGTCAATTGAGTCCGGAAAGTGCCGAACAATCGCCTAGTCGAGCCTTTTTTCTGCTATCCGTTATTGTTGAGTGAGTTCGTTTTTGTTCGTTTAACGTTATTTTGTGTATGCTACTTGGATTTGAACTGTTGTCTTTTTTTACAGTAATTTTCGCCATACGGGGCTGAAAATTTCTGTCCCTTTTATTTTTTTTCTCTTTTATATTTTACTTGTTTCAGTCATTTGACTGCGGCCATGCTGGAGCACCGCCTTTAATCGAGCAATTCGACTTCAGGACTTATTCTTTGGAAGCCTAGTACTTATTTCTATCGGTATTTTTTGCCGAACCGCTAAGTCACGGGAGCGTAAACACACCACCACCGGTTGTCAAGCGATGTTGGGAGGACAAACACAGACAAACAAACATACACACACACATACATATATGTATACAGGTGGTGAGCTGGCAGAAACGTTAGTACGCCGGGCGAAATGCTTACCAAGTCCACTCACAAGGCTTTGGTCGGCCCGAGGCTATAGTAGAAGACACTTGCCCAAGGTGCCACGCAGTGGGAATGAACACGGAACCATGTTGTTGGTAAGCAAGCTACTTACCACATAGCCACTCCTGCGCCTATGGACTTTTTGATACCTTTGTGGTAACTTTTGAAATTTTTTTGAAAATTTTTCTTGTCGTCTTCGACAAGTTGTTATGAGATTTGTCTTAGCGTCAAGAAAATACTTTCCCGTGATGGGAAAAGGTAGTAACGAGGAAACTGAAGGCGTAAAGGAAAAACAATCGTTTTCAGACGCAGTGGGCAGTACCGTCACAGAGTTAGAGGTGCAACAGGACCAGCTGCTTAAGGTCCGGGAGTTAATTAAGTAAAGTGGCAATGAAATTAAACTGGTGCCACCACAAGAAAAGATTCAGGAATGATATGCTAAAACAGTAGTGTACAAGGTGTATAACCTAAAAGAATAGAAAATTATGGACATGGAAAACGAAATAGTTGAGAAATGTTTGTCAAATTCGCTACGTCAGTCGAGGTGCCAGGAGCGCAACTATCGAAGCTCAATTTGACTCGGCTGACGTAGCGAAAGTGATATCTACGCAAATGCTAAAACATAATGAAATTATGCTGCTATCCACTTACTTGGGAAGAAGGACAGCTAAAGTGAACATGGAGGATATCCTAAGAGATTACGATGTAATGTGGGTAGCAGCAGCAGTGTTGTATGACGTCGAACAAAAGATCTCAATGCTGCAGATGAAAAAAGAAAGAGGCCGTTAATTGGATGGGCCAAACCCTCGAGTTGCTAGTACAGGCCGAAAATAATGTACTAGAAAATTTGCCAGATAGGGTGTTTATTGAAGAGGGGCTATCCATGCGGATAGCAGTGGAGGGACGTAGGCCCAGGTGTTTTAAATGCGGTGAAATGGGTAACGTTCGCTCCAACTGTGTTTAAAAAAAGAAGGCTAGCGAAGCCCCTCCTCAGAGCACAGAGAAAGAGAAGGTGAAAACAAGCACAACAATAGCAGCAAAAGAAAAAAAGGAAACCGGGAACTAAAATGATGACAACGCACAGGAAGAAATGGAATTTACACATGTGATATACAAAAGAAAGAAAGCAGATACCCTGGACTTGCCACCCCAAACAAAAAAATTAAACACAGAAGACACACAACAGAAAGAATTTCCCAGTCCTGTCCCTCAGGCACTGTGTTCGTAGGAACACAGTTCGCCCAACCCCTCCCCACAAAACAAGACAAAAATTTTTTTATTAAAAATTTGAAAAGAAGGATTAAAAAGTTTATAGATACGTTAACCATTCAAAAATTAAACTGTTCAGAAAAACAATACACAAAGTCGGACGTTAGATTTGCAAAGGTAAATGAGGAGTGGAAGGAGAAAATCCTTCAAGAACATTTAAAAAATAATTTGATAAAAGACGTTACGATGGAAGTGATGAAGGGAAAACTAATAATAACCCCGGCAGCCACACCTACCCAGAGCCCGGTGGCAACGCCGGTAAAAAGTCCTGCAGCTTCGGTAACAGAGGGGTAAGACGGAGAAGCAGGCAGACACACACTGCAATGCTCCCTACCCCTTTCTATCAATGATTAAGTTGGGCTGTGTGAATGTGCGTGGAATGGGGTCAAAATGGAAACAAATTTGTTTCCTGCATGACCTCACGACATACGGAGTGGATGTGGCTATTGTAACTGAGTCTAAGATGAGCGGGGCCCAAGCGTTGTCGCCCCTTCTTATCATGAAGACCTTGGACTTGCACTGAACCCAGAAGGTAGGCTGGTCGTTCTGGATGTGACTCCCGTAAATAAACAGTCCTTCAGGTTGGTACCTGTCACAGCTCTGAACAAGGATGGGCAGTCGGGTTTTTTTCGAGACCTAGAGCACGTTGTAGTGACGTCAAAAACGATAGTTTTAGTAGAGGACTCGATGCGCGGGTGTTGGCTCAACTAATAGGAAAGGGAATCCTAGCCTCAAGGGTCAACTAGAGAGCTTTAATCTAGTAGACCGTTACCGACTGGATGAGCCGAACGTTCCACAGTAGACGTGGAGTAACAACGATGGCTCAAACAGGTCGTACATAGATAGGGTATTCTTTAGGAAAAGAGATAAGGAAACGTTTAGTTGTTCACGGTTTCACATTTTTCCTCTACGCAGATAACAAATTTGTGATGTGTGAGGTTCAATCAGATAAGTGTCATAGACAGGGACCCAGGTACTGGAAGATGAACAAGTCTATTTTGACTTCAGAAGCCTTCCGTACCCGGACATTATGTGGTACCATCATTAACAACAGATGGTGGCACGCCCTCAAAAGAGCCATCCGTTCGGAGTCCATTAGACTTAGCAATCAGCTAAGTTTAGATAGAACTGGATTAGATGGCGATTTAGTTGAGAATTTAGACGAGATAATGGAATCTGGCTCTGCATCCGGAGTGCTGGCGGTGAGAATGGTCTTGTACCGTCACCTCAACTCCAAGCACGAAGGTTGCAGAGTTAGAGCTAAGTTACGTGCAAGGAAACGAGAGGGCATTAACGTTGCCGGATGGGCACGTCGTGCAGAGAGTCAGAGAGGTAAAAACGCCTCTATAAAGTTTTTAACGGACGAGCAGGGGCGCAAGATCTATGGACAGGAGGAGATGCAAAAAGTCTTCCATCAGCATTTCACTCGCTTGTTTGGAGGAAGCGGTTCGACAGACAGAGCGAGGGAAGGCCTTAAAGGACTTCCTAGCCGATGGACCGCGGCTTTCAACACGTGAGGCGGGATGCTGTGAAGGACTGATTACTCCCGCGGAATTTAAAGAGGTGCTGGCCGAGTGCAACAGGAAGAATTTGCTGGTGTTGGATGGTCTGCCCTATGAGTTCTATCAGTGTATGCCGGACTTGTTCGGGACGTACTGGCTAACGTCTATACAAACTGTCAACAGAAAGGGAGAATTCCCAGTTCTGTGAGCCGGGTAGTGGTGACTTTGGTCCAGAAAGACCCGAGCAAGTAATTATAGGCCCATAACTCTACTTAATGTAGAGTTAAAGATTTTGGCCGAAGTATTAGCAAAAAGGTTTACGGCTATCGTGGAGAAGCTTGTAGGGAAAGCACAGACATGTGCAAATCAGGAAGGGCGGAGGTGGTACAGGTGTTCATTGTATCTGTAATCACTTACCGCCTGACAGTTGTCCCTAACCCCGATTCATGGCTAAACAAGTTGGAACGACTTCTTTTCTGCTTTTTGTGGAAAAGAGGAAAGCCACTTGTGAGGCGCTCTATCTGCTGCCAGGAACCGTTAAAGGGTGAGTTAGGAATGCTTTGGCTAATGATGCGCAGGCATGCGTTAAGGCTGAGACATCCCTGGCGCCACCTGGAGGGTGATAAGATGTGGAGTCCCTGGAAGAGGAATTCTTCCCGTGACCGGCCTCTATGAAGAGATTCAAACCCGGTTTCATTAAAAGACGTAACCTGACCTTATGACAAAAGGAGTGCCGACAGGCACACACGCTGATCCACTAGACGGGCAAGGCCGGCAGCGGGAATACCACCTCGGTATTCTATAGAGGGCTGGTAGAGGCTAAAAATGATGACGACCTAGGAGGGGCTCTGGGGTTCGATGAGAACCAGCTTACCAACCTGTTTGAAAATACTTTCAGGCTGGGGTATTTGGATAATTACCAAAACTTCCTGAACTGGCAGTGTTATAGGAATGCTCTACCTGTTCGCGATAAGTTATCAAGGCACGGAATATCAGTGTCACCGATATGTCCAAAATGCGGGCTGGACAACGAGACCGTTCAGCACGCTTTTGTACATTTTCGGGAGCTGTCAGGCTTGATAAGTTACGTACAACACGTGTTGTCGCATCTGGGACGAGTACAGTTGTTGGTTGGATCTATGATTAAGATGGTATCGCCGGGTAGATCTATGATTAAGATGGTATCACCAACTGGACTCTCGATAGGGAGGAATCGTGACAGGGTCCTTCGTCTCCGGCTCCGGATTGCTGACCTACTTCAGATACCAGGACTCTGCCGCGGAGCGTGTATGAGAAAAGATGGAAGGGAAGTGATGAAAAAAGTGGGTGTCAGGAACCCAGCTTGATTATTGATGGAGGAAGAATGGATAGCTGTGGGGCCTTACAGGTTGCCGGGTAGGTAGATAGAACTTGGATTTAATCGATTGTTTAATTGATTCATTTTATAACATAAGGAATATCCAAAGTTATCGAATTATTTAAAATCTTGAAATTTTTAGACGAACTCATTTGACATTTTGGGTGTAATGTTGTGTCCTGCATTGTCCTATTCCATGTATGATTTTTATAATCTTAATAAAAAATTCAAGAGCCGAACAATCGAGCAGTCTTAATGGAAGAGGCTACGGAAATTGCCGAAACTGACGCGTCAGTATTAAGAATTCTCGCTCGGCATTTTTCGGACGATTATGATTCCTATTAGTGTATATTTCCATTCATGTGCATTAACTACAGCATTAGAGGAGTTTAGCTCTTATTCTAATAATGTGGGTGTTTCCTATCACCCTAGTTATATATATATATATATATATATATACATATATATATATATATATATATATATATATATATATATATATATATATATATATATATATGTATATATATATATATATATAGTTAAAAAAAACAATAACAAAAAAACAACAAAGTGAGGACGTGATATGGATAGTATTATTGGACGCTCAGGAAAGGAAAGAGAGAGTTATATATATATATATATATATATATATATATATATGTATATATATATTCCGTTTATATATTTGTTTTGCAAGATTTTTGATGTGAAATCGTGTGTTGAAACAGATGTTGTTGTACTTGGGGATGGTCATATTGCCAGTTTAGCCAATAAAAACACACGCACTGTATATCTGGTGTTAATTTGCTTCAGCTTTATATTACATTACCTTACATTAATCCTATTTCGACCAGAATTCTTTCGTCACACTTCTGTTACCTCATCAGTGGTCCTTTGCTTTCTTCTTTCTTATGTGTGTCCCACCTTGCTAACTATCAGCCCGCTTTGTGCAGCTCCAAGTGAACAGTTGTTGTGGAAATTGGGATCTCGAGGTGGTCATTAAACTCTGCAGCAATTTTGGGAGCTGTACTTTTGTGATCCTTTCTAACAATTCACGTAAGAGTCGGATGGTCCTTATCTGAAAGCTTTGGTTTTCTTCTGGAGTTTTGTTTCGACGAGGAGGTTTTCCCCTCTTTCTCAAAGGGTGTCATTACTTTCGACACGGTACTTCTTGATACTTCAAACATTTCGGCTGTTTTCGCGATACTAGTGCCTGCCATACGAGCACCAACAATTTGACCTCTTTGAAAGTCCGATAGATCTGTCATTTTAATGAATTTTAATAACCTCTTACTGATTATATATGAAATAGAGACAGCAATTTTAGCAAAACATATTAAGCAACACTAATAATAAATCAAAAAGCATAAAAATAAACGAGCTTTTGACGGTTTTATAGATATTTCAAAATTATGATGCTAGGTGTTTCCATTGTTTTGTCCAACCCCTGTATATATGTATATATATATATATATATATATAGTTCAAATTCATAGGAAAACAAAAACAAAGTCAGGTGTACGAACAAAAAGCAGGTGTATTAGTTTGACACACTTTTACCTATATATATATATATATATATATATATATATATATAGAGAGAGAGAGAGAGAGAGAGAGATAAAGAGAGAGAGAGAAAGAGAGAGAGATAGAAAGAGAGAGAGGGAGAAAGAGAGAGAGAGAGAGAAAGAGAGAGAGAGAGAAAGAGAGAGAGAGAGAAAGAGAGAGAGAGAGAAAGAGAGAGAGGTGGGGAGAGTGAATAGATAGGAATGAATTACGCAGGTGGGTACTGTTGCTGCACACTGAGTAATCTTAAATCGTATCCACAAAAGGGGCCATCTTTCTGGTTGTCATAAAGTTCCTCAAGGCCTCTAGTCCAAGGATGCGTTCTCCCTTGACCTCAGCCTTTTCTATCACTACTATAAGGGCTTCTATTCCTTGCAACTAGTTGGTGTTCTACCTTCTCTATTCAGGCACTCCCGACCCACGCGTCACATTTGCAGTGTATCCTCTCATCCCAGATCCTTCATAAGTATCTAAATTTAGTTCTTCTTTCCGAAAATATCAACCTCTGGATTTCGAGTCCTGCGCTTACATTTTTAAATTACGTTTCTAAAAATTTCCTCGGATTTTTTTGTTTTAAACACACTTGGAAATTCCTTTCAGAACGCCTCCCTTAACATTTCAAAAGGCCCGAAGATTCCTCATCCTCTACTCTATAGTGATGAAACAAATGCAACAGATTCTCGATACTATTATCACTCATGCAGTGTTTGCTTTCCATGAATCTAATGTTGGATGAAATAAATGAGTTCAAATGATTGGCGATCTTTATTAAATCCATTTGAGATCAAATACCTCCGCGGTCGAATTTGCCTTTCATAATTTAGGGATCAATAAAATAAGTGCCAGTTGAGCAAGGGGTTCGATGCAATCAACCTTAGCTCGTCCTCCGAAATGTCTGGCTTTGTGCCAATATTTGAAACCAATATTATTATTAGTAAGACGGCTGACTGGCAGGATCGTGAACATGCCGGGGAAAATGCTTAGCGGTATTTCATCTGCCTTTACGTTCTGAGTTCAAATTCCGCGGGGATCGACTCTGACCTTCATCATTTTGGGGTTCATAATATAAGTACCAGTTGAGCACTGGGGTCGATATAATCGACTTACCCTCTTACCTGAAATTTCTGGCTTTGTGCCAAAATTGGAAGCCAATAATTTTATTAGTGATTGTGGACATAATCTCTTGGTTAATTATTGCGAGAAGATGTGGTGTACTTTATTTGTTATAGACGCTTTTATATCGTTGACTAAGTTTAATCTACGCTTTGTTTATACACTAGATATGTTTTCATAATTGTTAACCAATTTTGTAGGGAAATGGATGGCAAAAGGCAAAGTCTGGTATGAAGCAAGATATAGAGTTACAATCTGTAAAATGCTGCACAATTTGCATGTTTAGTATTTACTCCCTGTCATTTACATTCTGTGTTCGAATTCTGTCAAATTCAAATCTGCTTTTCATCCTTCTATATGCCATAAATAAGGTACCAGTTAAATAGTAACGATAGGTATCATAATAGCGATAGGTGTCATAAACGTAACCACTACAAAAGGTGCTTTGTAGTAGTTACATTTATGAAGGGAAGTTGCGATGGAACTGGAGCACTAGTAAAATTGATTTGTGGTCAGTTTTACCTTTCATTCTTCAGGATTGACTTGAAAACTGGAATTATTATAATTGACTACATTCATGTCTATAACTTGCTGCTTACTATCGAGGAGGAAATCAATATTTAACACATTTTATCGACAGTTGAGTTGTAGAATCAGTACAGCTCTGAACAATATACACTGCAATATATAGTTAAGTTCCTTTACAATTTCAGTCAAAATCCCATTACGGTCACCTCTGTCTTTTATTCTTTCTAGGTCGATACTAGCTGAGTACTGGAGTCGATTTAAAATGACACTTCTCCACGAAGTTGTGTGGCCACAAATTTGGGAGTTAAAGGTATATAAAACTAGTCTAGGGTTTGAGGGAATTATTTAACATCTATTTCAATAATTCTGTACTTAGTTTTAAATTATTCGTGTTGCTTTTATTTTTCTATACATTATTGAGTTATGGATCAATGCAAAATGAAAAGCGAAAGAAATTAGAGGAGGAGACACAGAAACCATCGCACACCCACACACTCTAAACCAACACAGTTACAAACAACTCCAACACTACAAACACCAGTAACATTACAACCATCTCAACAAACGAAAACACATAACAATCCAGACCAACAACATGAACAGCACTCCCAAGGGATCATCAATTAGACGTCCATAGACACAAAAACTCAATAAATCATATTCAAAAATACTCAGATTTTACTCTAAATGAATACATCGCACTTCTACACAACACTACTATTCACATGAAAATTATAAAAACAACGCAACAAACTGAAAGCAAAATATTCGAAAGGCGTGGGAGCTGTTCGCGGGACCATAAACAAATGACTCTACAAATATATGCTTGTGGAGACACTCACAAGTAGGCTATTTTCGGTGGATATGAGATTTACTTACCTCCATTCCAACTGGGAATGGGAAAGGAATTGCATTATTGTTCCGGAAATGTCTGAAGTTCAAGATAAGGGCCAACATCCTGGATCCAAATGATAAGTCGGTGGTCCTGAATCTGAAGCGTAAGAGATATTAAAACTCGGAGTAGAATTCAATTCTCAAAAGGGAAGAAGATAGGAGAGATTGATTTTAAAAACAGGAAATGTGACTAAAGGTGACTAAAGGTGACTAAAGGTGACTAAAAGTGGACTGACTCGGTCTGTGAACGATTGGCAGTTTATGATGGTAGCAGTTCACTGTGAGCCTTTGATATAGAGCGTTGAGTCTCGTGTAATAGTATATACCAATTTACATATTAAACATATTCCTGAAAACTGGTACGTATATATTAATGACTTGCAGGCACACGTTATGCAACCATATATTACCATGTATATACATACATACACACACTTAGTTACTCACTCACGTATAAGGATATATACATATGGTGGTCAAGTTCCTATGCGAAGTCTTCTAAAACGGCAGCTTGATTCGAATCCAGGCTTCGAAAATTTGTTTCCTTGTCTCACGGGCCTTTAACGTCCAATCATCCGTCAAAATTCACCTTATAAAGTTAGTACTTGCCGAAATTCCAGGAAAGAAACTAGCTTCTTGAAAAAAGACTGTTCTCTTTACTTCTGCTTGTATAGTGCTGTCTCCCTTCTCTCCTTCCCTCTCCCCCCCTCTCTCTCTCTTTGTTTCCAAAGTCTAACGTTGATGTCATATACTATTTTACCAACACGCATTAAATTTTTCAACAGCTATAATCCATGTCTCTACGATTAGCTCATTTTATCTTCTATGACTAGTTTCCCCTCTTATATCACCAAACAAAGACATTTCCAAATATTTATAGCCCAATTGTTACGTATAATGGAAAATATTCCTACATACTAGAAGCGTCACTAGATTAAAACCATTAACTAGACATGCTTAACGTATGCGCATCGATGGAAAGCCAGAGGCTGCAGCGTTTGCAAAAGAAAGTGGAATAGGCCTGTGTGACATATACAATGGCAGTGTAAAAAGAATGCGCTGGTCTGAAATGATGCTGCTATGGCTGAATTAAATTCGAATTATGCTCTAGATGAAAATCAGTATCTATACAACGTATATTGCAGTGTGCCAGGTTTTTTTTTTTATATGAAATCGTTTGTTGAGTGAGATGTTGCTGAAGTCTGGTTGGGTCATTGTGCCAATACGACCTCACGTTTTGATTCTAGTTCACTTCTTTTTAAGATTATTATTCAACTGGTAAACTAATTAATTGATATATTTCTTGACTACTCGTTTGATTGACTAATTGAAAGTGTTGTTGATGCCAAGTGCACCAGCTTTGCTTTCACTGACTGGAATATTGTTCCCTTTGACTAGAACCCACTGGTCAGTGATGTAAGACTGCCAATAGATCTGGCTATACGGAAACCATACTGGCCGTCATTAAGATGACAGAGGGAAGTATTTGAGAGAGTGCACCAGGACGATGGTTGATATGCTTACAGTGATGGTATAATGAGGATATACTTATAGTGATTGTACAGTGACCATACTGTGATAATATACTGATAATGATATATACCTATGATCCTGGAATATCATGAAGGATGTCTGCAAATGAAAAGAAGCTCATGAAAAGTTCATTCAAGCAACTATATAATTGTCTAAAAAGTGAAATAGGACCAGTACAAGTTTTAATTGGTAAAACGACCTCCCGAGCTACAACGCGCGCGCGCGCATAAACACAAGCACATTAATACGCCTGTACGCCTGCATGTGCGTGTATGGTATGCACGCGCAACACGTAAGTATTTGCGTGTAGAAAGAAGAGTAGATTATTACAGAATCGTTTGAATATGTGTATTTACGTGTGTTTGTAAGTATATGGTGCTTAAGTATGTCGAATTTGTGTTTGCGTAATTATCACGATATATGACATGGCGATAAAGAAGGAAAAGAGTTGCATCAAACATTATTATTCAACCATAGAGTATCAACGATTAAGAGATTAAGAAAAAAATTATCAGAACCTATTTTGTTGAAATCTGACCTAATATCTTTCTGAAGTTCGTGAAATATACTCAGTAAATTACTTGGGTTACAGTTAAATTGAATGCTTTGTGCCATATTTCTTTCGTTTTGGTCTATATTTGTATGAGCATATGTAAAATGTATGTATGCGCGAGTTCATGGAAATTGTTTTGGTGTGTTCCTTAGAAGAAGAAATATGCTTACATAATTTAACAATGTTTTTAGACTCTGAAAAAACAATCGATGTTTCAAAATACAGCTTTTGTGTGCCCTCTTTTCAAGCGAAAAAACGATTTTGCAGTGAACCATAAATAATATTGACCAGATCAACACATTTTGTTCTCTTGTGGAATGAGTTTTATAACGATACAAATGTAAATAGTAACCCTTCATTTAGGCATTGTTCTCAAATCAAATTATTTTAATAGGTAAAAACGACCCTCCTAGGCTACAACACACACACACAAACACACACACACTCACACACACACATACACACGCACATACACACACAAGCACACTCATACGCCTGTACGCGCGCGTGTGCGTGTGGTATGCGCAATATTTGTGAATTAAACTACCATCCGCTACTTATTTGATTAATACACGCTTACATAAACACACATAACCCACCTTTATTCATACATAAGCGTGCACGTGTGTAGTGTTTCAAAGAATTTACGTCAATAGTAGTAACTGGATATTCCTTGGTTATTTTGAAAACATCATTACAGGAAGAATTTTATAGAGAAAGGTAAATTAATATAATTGCTTTTGAAATTGTATTTTGTTTGAAATATTTGATTATTTAGATGATGTAAAAGTTCCAGTAAATAGTCGTGAATGTTCAATCTAGGTTGGCAACTCTTCTGGAAGCTTGAGTCCTTGTTATAAGTTTGTCAACTCTAACTTGAAAGTTGTAATCTATTATTTTTCACGTTAAGAAGTAAACTATCTTAACTATAAAACGAAATCGAAAACAGTCTGTTTATAATATTATTCTGCGATTGTCCAACAAAATAGAAGTTGTGTCAGCCCTTATTTCTATAAAAGTTCATATTACTGGACTTGAAGCTTTAGTTCCAATAGACGAAGTATTGGAAGTTGCATTACTGAGCCGCTTTGTCACAAACGTCTCATTAATACAGATCTAGTTATGGTTCTACGAGTCTTAAAATGTGGCCTTGAGGTAATTAATACCGCTTGTGAAGGGATTTGGTATGCAAAATCAGTGTGTGTGTGTGTGCGCGCGTTTATTTATATTCTGTGTGGTCACACTGAAGCTCTGCCACTAGTGACAATGTTTGTTGAGTTCAAACTCATTTCCCGATCGTCTCACCAAAACTGATCTGAGTGAAGTAGTGAAGGCAACAAAGCTGCCCTTCCTTTATCTGGTATCCCAGACTTCATCTGGTATCTCAGATAAAAACTTGTCTAAATGTTTTTAATACAACCACATATACACTTCGTAGATCACTGAGTGTTTTGAGTTTTCTTCTCTTTTTGTCTTGTTTTTTCTTTAACAATGTATTGAAAAGTTGCGGATAAATGAACCCAAGATTGTTCGTGTATTGGATCCTTACTCTAGATGGAGAGGGTGGCAGGCTTGTTACTATACTGTGACGTCCATTTCGATGACAAGTATAGTTTTCAATTTCGATGTTGGGTGCTAGACTTTACATGTCATTCGCGTTTTCTATGCAGAGCATACAGACTCAGTTCTTTTACCCTCTTCAAGTGATGCATCTGTTGCACCTTTTTGCTGTTGTATAACCTCGAATTCCGCTGTTTGTTTGACTCTCTGTGACAGCCTTCATTAGGGGCAGTAATCTAGGTGACTGAGAAGGAATGTTCTCCATAGGGAACAGCATCGTTTCCTTTTCCCATGACGTGAATGATCTCAGAATCTAACAAGACTGTCGCTTGCACATTATTACTATCTTAGTAATGTGTACTCTAAGAATGTTTGGAATTTCTCCCCGTTCAACTGTATGTTGGTTTCTTTACCCCTCTGCGTTCAGGTCTTTCTGTTGTTTTCAATTATCGCTAGGATCCTTGAATTATTAGCTTAGCAGATAAGAGTAGCTGACTATATGACTGACGGCCTGTCAGAGAGAACCACCACGAAGACTAGTGGTTCTCTATAACTTCCTGACGGATCCCGCTTTGAATCGTCTTCTCAGAGCGAGTATCTTATGGTTCCTCTCTATCAAAAAGTCACGTGGCCAGTCTCTTAGGTTTTCCATCGATAATAATTTCACGCACTTTTTGAAATATTCCGTGATCGGCTTTGTTGAAGGGCTTACCAAAATGCATACATGTATGCACATGCGCGCGCGCACACACATATGTGTGTATGTATATGCACATATATATATATGTATGTATATATATATATATATATATACATATATGTGTGTGTGTATATATATATATATATAAACACACATACACACCTTAATTTTAAGTTTTTCATCCGTTTATCATTTAAAATGAAAACGACATTAAGAAGATTCGACGTTCTAACCTTCGGTTCAAGAAAACACCATTTTGATACCACTATGAAACGGAATAACTATAGCCTTTGCTTTTAATTAATATCTACTATAGCGCTACCAAAACTCTTTCGTATTACAATTTCTACTTTAGTATTCAGTTCGAAATGAATATATATATACAAAAGGACAAATAAAGACAAAGTGTAAGGTAAAATACAAAATAATATCGTTTGTCTTAAATAAAATATCCACATTTGAATTTTTTTATTTGATTAAGATTTAATTTTGTAATGTTTCTTTAGGGAAATAGCTGAAATGTAATTTAGACTATCTATACCAACTAATTTTGTTCAGTGTTTATCATTTACTGTATTCATTTCGCTGTGACGAAGCTGGGATATGGCTCTCTGTGATATAAGCGACTAATTCTACTCCAATACTTAGTTTCCCGATTTTGTAAGAATAAGGGAAAGCAAAATTGACTGGAACTCAGAACGTAAATGCGCCTGCGCAAAAGACATCATGTATATTGTAAGACGTTCTACCATCACGCGTAAGGATAAATACAAAGTCACCTTGCTTAGTATATAAATACATACAAATTCAATTTCATGTTAATGATGCTGTTTTTGTTGCTTAGCTCTTGAACAACATTGTCTAAAAGACATGCAATCAATAGGCATACCATTCATAAAATTCTGTCTTTGTATAAGTAAAAGTACATTGTTGAATGTGATCTTTACATTTTTAAGACAACAAGGTGTGAATTGACGAAAATTCAACTGATATTTCTAGTGAATCTTTTTATAGAGAAAGATTCATCTAATTGGGTACAAACGATAGCAATCATTATATCTGTAAATGTTGATTATAACATATTTGTGTTCTCAAATCGAATATTATCGGAGTCAATTGTGCATTTTATCATGCTGGGTTACGTAAAGTAAGTACCAATATTATACTGAAGTATCATTAATACATGCTACACTACAATTTTATTCCGCGTTAAGGAAGAACACTGGCAATAAAAGAATAGTTGTCCAGGGTAATTGCTTTAATGCAAAATATTTTCATTTATAGATCTTGTTAGAGAATATCGAATTCAATGAGTCCGTTGTCTTTATTTTTTTTTTATTAATCCTATTGACTAATGCCGAAGAAATTATCTGGTGTGCATTGATTGACTCTAGACCTACTTCAGTCTAGTTTTCAAAACACTAAAAGTTGGGACAGAATAATACCCATGCAGTGAACATTTTTGCTGCCAGTTTAGATAGATAATGATGCTATGTAGTGGGGTAAAGTCGTATACATAATGATGACAGACACACTCCAACGCCTGGCCCACTGGTTTGCCGTTTCTGTTCTATGTATTTTCTTATTGCTGTTATAATAATTTGTTTCCCGAAACTGGTACGTCTTGTATCGTATCCATTTAGGAACTAGTCAACTACTTTTCACTATCGTTCTGTCCCACACCCACAAGCACTGCAGTAACCAGAATACCCAATCTTTCTTTTCCACAATGTCAGCTGCCTGGAATCTCTTCCCCATCTTGTGTATCGATTTACATCACTTTAAACAGAACAATGACAACGCCACTCTCACCATTCTCGGAAGGTTTACCACAGGCATTGTCTCTTCTTTCACAGCCACCAAGTAAAAGCCTTTTTCTGTCAGTGCAAGCAGTACATTATCAAGATACCATGATTATCAGTATATCGTCACTGTACCTCCACTTCTAGCATATCTTATTATACCTTAACTATTAGAAATCATCGCTATCACTATATCGCCTCTACGCCAACACTATCATCAATATCCGTATACCATCACTATAGTATCACTATCAACATATTGTCATCATACTATCAATATTAGTATACCATCACTATATCCTCGCTATCAGTATATTATCACTATACCATCACTGTTGATTATATCATTCACATACCATCTATATCAGTGTATCATCGCTATATCTTCAATATATTATGATTATATCATCGCTCTCTGTATACCATCATCATCAGTATATTATAACTATCATCATTAGTGTATCTTCAACCACATCATCTCTGTACTATCGCTAGTCGTATGTTATGATATCAACACAATCAGTATCTAATCACTGTACCATATCTACCTGTATATCATCTCTATACCATCACTATAACTATATCAGCACTATACTTACCATTGATATTGGTATATTTTCAATATTCCATGACTGTCACTATATCACCACCATGTTTATCACCAGTGTAACATAAAATTGTATGTGTTAACATGGCCTCTTAATTCAAGTCTTCTAAACACTAGAAATGTTTTCTAAGTTTATCAGCAGTGTTGAAGACCGTTATATCTAAAGACATTATGGCATATTTGTCGTCTACATTAAGTTTCTTGTGACTTGGTTGAACTATATTTTATATCCGTTTATTGGTATCTAGATAACTTTAAATGTTAGTCCAATTAGTGCGCTACTGTTAGAACCTTTAACATGTCAATATCTAAGATATATTCACGTTTAAGAAGTTATTCATCTCCATGATAACACACTTATGGCAGTCACTTGCGTATTTATATGTGAATTTATTAATGTATTTAATTGAATTTTCAGCTGACCGTTGCTGATCTTTCTAATTGTTTGATTTATTTATTTTTATTTATTTATTTATCTATTTATTTATTTATTTATTTATTTATTTATTTAATAGTGTTTTAATTTATTCTATATATCCATCTTCATTAGCTGTAAAAACAAAAGTATCTCTTTTATCACTTCTCTCATAATAATGCTTTTATTGTTCGCAAGTTCGTTAATTGTTTCTCTTAATATCGTTAGTGGGCGTATACAAATGTCTATAGGAACGGATATTAAGTCAATTATATCGTTTAATTAACAACAGCGTGTAGGCATCCACATTAGAGGTGTGGTAATTTTTCGAGGAATACTCTGCAGTCTAATTTCAAGTGGCAATTCTATCGAATTCTTTCATAATCTGGAAAGGCACGGAACCCTCATGTTTTATGTTTAAACGCAATACTTGACTGCATTCTAAAGCATTCGTTATACATACTTATATTGTATTATAGTCAAGACGGTAGCACGATAGACTAAATACATTTATGATATAATCCAAGAAAGCAGTATCTTGTGCAGGTCTTTTCACACAGATAAAGGCGGTGTTATTGATGCTTAATTATAACTTTTTTAAAGTTGGGGCAGTTTGGGCTGGTGCGTAGAAGGTTATAGTTGATGGGGAAAATGTTTGAGAACTTTAGTATGCTGGCTTTATTTTGTTAGACAATGACTGAATAATATAGCAGAGTGAAAGTGTATTAAAGCGATTCTACAAGACTGGGAAACAACATGATGCTTCAGAGAAGTCGGAAGCGCCATAAGTTTAATAAAGATATAAGGATAACACACAGCACTTGGTGAACAAATCACGGTTTTCCAATCAGTCAGCTGGCAGTTTTGGACACAGCCTAGGATATCTGGACTGTCCCTGTGACGTCTATTTATCCACCAAGGTTTCTAAATTATGTTTTGTTTATCTTGTATACCTTAACGTACAAGAAACTGGAAACATATCTGAAGCTGCTAATTCATCTAGAGAAAGTAAGGCGTGAATGTAACCCTAATAATACAAAGTTATTTGGTTTCTTATTTGCATCTGAACTAGCAAATGGTATTAATCCATTACATTTTAATTTTTGTTGGTTTATACACACACACACACACACACACACATACACACACACACACACACACACACACACACACACACACACACACACACATACACACACACATATTAGTTCTTGATTTATATATATGCAAGAACATTAGATGGACTTGATGCATATCTGAAACTAAACACTACAAGTAAACAATGATTACCTTTTTGAGGAGCAATTTAAGCGGGGGTGGGTGGTGATGAGTACATATAGAGAAATATTTCTTCTCGCAAGTTATATCTAAAAGCATTGACTTTTTGTGAATAACAGGTCTGGGCTTTCATATTCTTCAATGGCTGTAGTCGGAGTATGGTATATTCTGGGAATCTAGGATTGTCGATATGCTTATTTTCACTAAAGGATCTAATTCAAGGCTTTTGACATTAATTTGAACTGTATGCTTTTCAGCTTATTTTCCAGTTGTATGTCACTCTACATCTCAGGCTTGTTAGCCTTTTCTTGATTAAGATTCCTATCTGACTGTGCGTTTGTGTACAGACGTTTACATGTTGATAAACATTTATTTCTCTTATCTTTAAATTTCTTATATTTATCAATCGTATATTTATTTATAGATAAATCTACATTTAAAGATAAGATAAATGTCTTATCCTTAAATGCAGCGTTGTCTAGTCTTTTAACTGAAGTAAATTCAGTGAGTGTTAATGAATCTTGGATGATCTTACATTTGTTCTGATTAGTCAGTTTACTTGCTAGACATATTCTATTTTGAATAACCCTGGAAATTCAGCAATTATAACCGTGACATATTGATAGCACTTTCAACAGATCGAACTACTGCTGATCTAGAAAGATCTCTGCGCATTTGGATTTTATTTAGCCCAAGGTCAGCACTAGTAAGTCAGACCTATTATCAAAGTTGTTCCAACCGAGACAACCTCATAATTCTTTCAGTTAATGAACATACGTTTTATTCAATGTATCTTTCTATTTTCAAAAATGCTCAGGTGGGATTTGCAAGGATTATGTTTTCCTCCTAATATAAAACAATCAGTCATCTATATTTGTCATGTACTCAGTTGATAGTTCATTATTTCTACCTTAGTGTTATTGATTTCTGGCCAAAAAACTTTGAAATTGTATACCATGAGGTTGACATCTGTAACTGATAGAACATGAAGTGAAACGTCTAGTACACAGATGTTAAGATTTGCGAGTACTTAAGAGCAACAGAGGATCAGTTCATTACATATTATCGTAGGTTCTTTAGTCTTTGACTGTTGTTGTCTGATTGGCTTAATGCGAAGAAATAGTACTAAAATCAAGTTTCCTAAAATCAAGCGTCAAATACTTCTGCATCAATATAAATCTTAATCTTGTATCACAATTGGACAAATAAAACTAATTGTCACCTGGTTTAGTAGTAGTAGTAGTAGTAGTAGTAGTAGTAGTAGTAGTAGTAGTAGTAGTAGTAGTATAGTCTTTAGGCTCTTGTGAATCCGGATTAAGTAATCGCACATTCAAAATCTCTCACGATTTTGTTATAATAGAGCAGCAACATTTAGAACCACTTTATCCGGTGTATTTACTGTGACTTTTAAGGTGGTTGGGTTTGAGTTCGATTTGGCTGTTCTTTCTGACGATTCAAACTGTGATGTAAGGGATCTGTTACCATCTTATTTTACTCAATTCCATACGTATAGAGCAGTTTTCTTGCTTTAAGATTTATTCCAATGAAAGATGTAGAGCAACACTAATGCCATACGTTTGTTGATTACGTTTATAGGTAATACATAGAAATAATCCTTTTCTAAGACCGATCCACGCTTCTATGATTCTAAAATTCTTCATTATTGACGATTTCTCTGGGTTGATTCTTTTTCACTTTTCTGTACAGTGATTTTAATGTTAAAAATTTAGCTAAAATGATGACCTCTTCCATATTCGCAGTTGAGTATGGAAGAGGATATGATAACAATGAAAGACGTAGAATACGGCCACGTTGGAGAAGAAACTGAACAAGAAAAAGCAGAAAAACCAACGACGCATCAGAAGGAATGACGTTGTAGTGAAGGTAAAAAGAAGTTTTACTCCATGTAGGGAAAGCATATTACAGATTAGGAAAGAAGCTTACTTCAAAAAATATTGTGAGTATGAGATTAACTGCTCGAAACTGTAAAGCTAAGACAAGCAGTTAAGAGTTTAGATAAACTACAAGCGAAAATCAAATTTCAGAGCATAACATAAATTATGCAGTTTCTATTGTAGTAGAATTTCTTAGAGTAAAACGGACAAAGATAAGGAGACTAGAGAATTACGTCCAGCAGCTCAATAGAATATTTTTGGAGGATAAATGCTTTTATTTTTCAGGGGTTTATATGATTATTATATAGATACAGGGTTCGATTAAATATGCCACAACCCTTCCCAAAATGCTTAACCTACTGCTAATGTAATAAGCCATTATTAATTTTCATTAGTAATGCAGCAGACGAAATATTTTACAATATTTTGTTGCCTCCTGTTATGTTGTGTTTAGTTCTTCTGGGGATTGACTGTGTGTCTCGTTCTTCCAAAATAGGTACTGAAAAGCAATGAAGTTTACAAGATTGTACTCCCCTAAAATGCTGTGAATTTGAGACAATGTTTGAGTACCATTGACATTGTTGGATGGCAGAAGTTGCGGTAATGAAGCAAAGGGAAGATGTCATAAAGGAACCAAGGAAGGCAGAGGGGTGAGAGATAACAAAAGTTTAAGGGATTGTGGGTGAAGGATTTACAGAAGGCGGGAGATGATAAAAATTGGAAAGAATGGTAGATGGGGTGTGGATGAGAGAAAAAGCAGGAATATTGGGGCGGGAATGGCAAAAAGAGTGGAAAGGACAAAACGTCCCTCTGCATTTTGATTTCATATTTGATAACAGCATCTTTTCAGAAGCGATAGAAAAGTTATACTAGTAATATACGACTGTTAGTTGTTGATGTAGTTTATATTGTAGTTGCTGCTGTTGATTTTGACCATGTATATCTTTTAACAGGATCGATTTGTTCGACTAAAAATATAATCTAAGGCAGTTCCCCTGCATGGTCACAGTCTAAACAAGTAAAAGAGAAAAGCTATAAACTGTATCTTTCGAACGTCATCAAAGCTCCAAGCCTTAATCCGGTGTTTGGAACAACCACTCTGTGACATTGACACGTTCGTATTGTTTATTGTTGTTGCGTAGTCACGGGCCACTTATGACAAAGAAGAACTATAAGGAAAGGCTTTCCAGCCGTGCGCATTCCCTCCCTTTGAAGATATACAGAAGAAAATTAAGCTAATGTACCCCACGCTATAAAAATGGGAGAATGTAATATAAGCAAAGTAACGCCACGTTTTCTAGCAAATAGATCAACCATGTAGAGCGCCTTTATTGTCTTATCGTTTATTCATTTAAATGAAGGTGATTCAAAACGTTTAAATCAACGGAACTGTTCAAAGGTATTAGTTTTAATTCTGGAAATATGTCGTGATAATTACTTAGCTTCTCTATTCGTTTGGTTCTTAGACATCTTAGGCAGCTGGTATCATGTATATGATGTATATTAGTATGTTATTCTCTACAGTTATAGATATTCTTTTATTATTCGAGTTTTATGGAAGGATTTACACTTCGACACGTAAATCACCTAAATATAGAGCAAACCCCATCAAGATCCCCGCACTACGACATAGTCAAATCGTTTAGCTTATGTTCAATACTCGGTCGTCATAATTCTAGGGAAACAACGCGAATGTTTCAAAACATATTTCCACTGACCGCAACAATATAATTTGAATAATTCACAAGTATTAAACTGTGCTCTAATTGCACCATAACCAACCTTCGATACTAATTTACAAAAGAAATATATATATATACACGTGCACGCACGCATGCACGCACGCATGCACGCACGCACACGCACGCACACGCACACACATACACACATACACACACACACACACACACACACACACACACACACACACACACACACACACAGCATTCAGACACCATAAGGACACCGCAATTCGTCCAACGAGTTCAAAATATTATTGAGGATTATCTCAGGAAGTCAATGAGTTCTATCGCCAAAGAACGTTAGGTGTTGGTGTGGGCTGTCAGAACAGTGATGCAAGAGAATATTCGACACATTAAGAATATTCGATATATTTATAAGGAGGACATGTTTTGCAAAGACAGAAAAACCGTTTGTTCGTGCAAAGTTGTTACTTAACGCAGAAAAACCTTCGACCAATACTAAATGTCTAACAGAAGACGTAACAAATAGTTATGTTTAGGTCCCTCTGATATCCCCGGAGTGGTTTACATTAAGTCTACATGTGATGGCTTTAGGAGTGGTGTGTAACAGAGGTTGTCATGCCACATTACATTTTTCTACAGGTCTTAGAATCAATGCTGCTGGACATGTTGACATGTTGGAGACCGTTGTTAAGCACTGAGAGTCCTAGTAACCAAAGAATGAATATCAGACATTTTTTACGATCATGTAACACAAAATTTGTGCCCTCCACACTCGCTAGATTTAAACCTCGTGGACTACTACACTTGGAATGTTGTAGAAAGGGCGACTAATCGACATCGTTACAGTATCATAGTTTCACTGAAGGCCCCTATTGTCCGTGTCCGATTGCTAGCATGAAACGGCTCCTGTCCCGGATTGACGCATTCGTCGCAGCTAAACGCAAAATCATTGAATAATCTTATAAAAAAGCTTGTCCAGAGTGCGTAACTTTTTATTAAAAAACATAGAGTTCTGTTATTAAATCCATTTATATACGAGGTGGTATACAAAAGTTTCCGGATTAATTCTGCAGTGCACCAACAGATGGCAGCACACGGTTGCGTGCATGATGAGAGCTGGCAATGACCTTCATAAGGCAGTGTGCTGAGTGACATCATTGGGTTTTCGTTACAAGTTGTGAAATTTGTGTTTTTGTGATCTGGTGTATGCTGTAATAGTCATGAACAGAAACAATAAGCCAACGCGAAGTTCTGTGTTAAACTTGGGACGTCTGCTTCAGAAACATTGAGCATGCTTCGGCAAGCTTACGGCATCGAGGCAATGGGTCGTACGCAATGTTTCGAGTAGCACAAGCGCTTCAAAAGCGGAAGAATGTCCCTAAAAGACCTGCCAAAATGTGGTATTGGGCATCGAGAATTCGTCCCCCAGTGCCAGTCCGTCAATCAAGAATTCCACAGTGACCTTTTGAGGCGTATGAGGGAGGACATTCGGTGAAAGTGACTGGATCGGTGGTGTGCGAAGAAATGGATTCCTCACGGCGACAATGGACCCTATCACCACTGAGCTCTCCTCACTCGTGGGTTTCTCGCTAAAAACATGGTATCGCCCCTATTTGTCAGATTTAGCACTCGCGTACTTTCGTCTCTTCCCCAAGAGGAAAATGCAGCTCAAACGTCGTCGTTGTTGTGATCGAAAACGAATCGCAGAACGTCCTCAACTGGCTTAGGGAAAACGACCTCCAGGCCGGATTCCAAAAGTGGGAGGAACGCTGGGATCGGTATATTGCTGCGCAAGGGGACTATTTTGAAGAAGATGATGTTAAGTCTTAGATAAGTAATTTTTCATTAAACATAAGTAGTCCAAGAATCTTTTGATACCGCCTCTTTCCTGAAATAAATCTTGCCTTCTGTATACACGCACGCGCACACACACACACACTCATGCACATGCGCGTGCATATACATATATATGTGTGTGTATGAATTCATACACGCACATTTCAAGATCATCTGATTAAAGAATATCCGGCGAAAAAATTTAACTGATGAAAATTTAGTAAAATTTAATAAATATGAATTTATCAGTTGAACGAACTATTACCATAAGTATTTGTTACTTTGTTTTTTTTAACCCCTTGTACTACGAAGGGGACGTAAACACACCACCATCAGTTGTCAAGTGATGTTGGGGTGACAAACACAGACACGCAAACACATACACACACAGAC
>NC_142935.1:82295261-82397761 GCF_046866305.1 Octopus bimaculoides
CACACGCGCGCGCGCGCGCATGCATATACATGTATATGCATACATATATGTGTGTGGACGTGAATATTTGCGTAATGCGTGCATGTGAATGAATATATATATGTGTTTTGTATGTGTCTGCGTATGCATGTTTATGCATGTTTATTAATGTCCCACAACTTACAAGTTAACAAAAATGCGTGTTGGGGTTAAGTCGATAGATAAATAAAGCTTTCGCCGCAGTTTAGTTAGCAAAACAAGTTTCTACTTGAATAAAAAATATAGAAATATAGAGAGAGACGTACGTGTATATATGTACACACATATATACATATACGAAAATGCGTATATCGAGATACATACATACATACATACATACATACATATATATATATATGTGTGTGTGTGTGTGTGTGTGTGTGCGTGTGTGTGTGTGTGTGTGTGTGTGTGTGTGTGTATGTATATGCATATATATATGTATATATATATATATATATATATATATATATATATATATATATATATATATATATATATATATATATATATATATATATATATGTATACCTGTGAAATGGACGGTAAATATGCAATAAGTGCTGATGATAAAGAACTGTTAGGTGACACATAACCATCTATAAGGTGGTTGACTGCGACCAATATGTGTTTTTATTGGCAGTATGAGTCTCTCAAAATACAACAATATCAGTTTCAGCACACGATTTCACATCGTGAATCATGCAAACAAAAAGAAAAAATTTCTAAATGCAACAAATGCAAAATTTCAATGAAAGGATTTTTTGAAATTTAGTTTAAGCTAAGGATGTATTGCAATAGCTTAAAGAATACAAAACAAATTAAGTTTAAATATTAGTGTCGATGCGTGAAACGTTGAGACATGTCAGTAAATGGTGTTTAAACCATTTAGCATATAGTCATAGTCGGTGATATGGCTGCAGCGGACCTTGTTCGGTATGCGACATTCATAAGTCTCAAACAATGACGAAACACCGATGTCTGTTGCTCCGAGAAAGGACTTGATGTGAATTGTATCGCTTGATTGTGACTTACTTTCAGGTGTTTTTTACACCAGGCGCATAGAGAATATATTCTCTTACGCCTAAACACCGCAGCCAATTCCCGGACTAACAACACATCTTGTGTACGTATGTTCGATTTTGTTTGTATATATATATATAGGCGCAGGAGTGGCTGTGTGGTAAGTAACCTGCTCATCAACCACATGGTTCCAGGATCAGTCCCACTGCCTGGTCCCTGGGGCAAGTGTCTTCTACTATAGCCTCGGGCCGACCAAAGCCTTGAGTGTGGATCTGGTAGACGGAAACTGAAAGAAGCCCATCGTATATATATTTGTGTGTGTGTGTGTGTGTATGTATATGTTTGTGTGTCTATATTTGTCTCCCCAACACTGCTTGACAACCGTTGGTGGTGTGTTTACGTCCCCATAACTTAGCGGTTCGGCAAAAGTAACCGATAGAATAATTACTAGGCTTACAAAGAATAAGTCCTGGCGTCGATTTGCTTGACTCCAGGCGGTACCCCAACATGGCTGCAGTCAAATGACCGAAACAAGTAAAAGAATATAAGGATATATTTACATATACGACGGGTTACTTTCAGTTTCCCTCTACTAAATCTATTCACAGGCTTTCGTCGTCCCGAAGCTAGAGTAGAAGACACCTAACCAAGATGCCACGCAGTGCTGAACTGAAACTATGTGCTTGGGAAGCAAACTTCTTACTACGTAATCACGCCTGCACCTACTTTTCGGTTGTTCAAGCGGTCTTTCATGACTTTGCTGGTGTGCATCTCCATTTTGGATATATATATATATATATATATATATATATATATATATATATATATATATATATATATATATATATATATATATATATATAATTAAAATAAAGATATAAAATCCTCTTAATGGGATGTTGGCATCCAAATTCTCCGGTTTTATCCAGCGTATCAGTAAAAGTCCGATGTTAGCTTCGCATTGATGGATGAGAAAAAGAAAACGGAGAAATTGATATACGTACATTACTTTATTAGAACATGTTCAAATCCGAACAATACAAAATCCATTGCACCTGCACTTGTTTCCATGCCTAACCAATTCAATTTGAGCAATGCGATTAAATTGAATTTAAATCTCACTGAATATCGTTAATTGGACATTTCGTCAGGGGAAGAATTTGAGAGAAAGGAGCTACATTCCAATGTGTTGTCTGACCCTCGTTAGACTCAGATATGTGCGCTTCAGTAACCAATGTATTGCGTTGTCCGGAAAGTTCGTGCCTCTACTCTAGTAGCTTACCTTTCGACATATTTTAGAACATGGTTAAGTCCATAAAATAGGATTTGACTACACCTCCATTTAGAACACAGTTTAAGCTATCTTTTCGTGGAAGAAGGTTTATGTTCCTATAGCCCGTGATAATTCTGTAACCCTTTAAAATGGAAGATAATAAAGTTCATTTTCGGCACTTGATGCTTTTCTTTTTCCGTAAAGAGAAAAATACCTCACAAACAACCAAAGAAATATGCGCAGTTTACGGTGATGTTTTTTTATCCGAATGAACTCTACGGAAGTGGTTCGCAATGTTCCGAGCTGGAGATTGTAGCCTTATTGATAAAGAGCGATCAGGCAAACCATCCACTACAGATGATGACCAAATCAAGTCATTAATTGAGAATAACCCACATTGCACAACCCGAGAATTGGCAGAAAGCCTCAACCTATCAAAATCCGTCGTTCATGAGCACTTGGTAAAGCTTGGATACACAAATCGCTACGATGTTTGGGTACCACATGAGTTGAGTGAGAAGAAACTTTTGGATCGCATTCCATCTGGGATTCGCTTTATAAACAGAATGAAAGCGCGCCTTTTTTAAAGCAAATTGTGACAGGTGATGAGAAATGGATTATTTATCGAAATGTTCAGAGAAAGCGATCCTGGAGTAAGCGAAATGAGCCACCCTTAGCCACCCCAAAAGCGGGTCTTCACCCTAAAAAAGTTTTGCTTTGTGTCTGGTGGGATTGGAAAGGAATTCTGTACTATGAGCTTCTCCCAAGTAATCAGACAATTAATTCTGAGAAATACTGCACATAACTGGGCGAGTTAAAAGCAGCAATTCAAGAGAAACGTGCAGAATTAGCCAACAGGAAGGGTGTTGTTTTCCAACATGATAATGCAAGACCGCACGTTTCTTTGGAAACCAGACGAAAATTGCTGCAGCTCGGCTGGGATGTGTTACCCCCACCCTCCATATTCACCAGATATTGCTCTTTCGGATTTCCACTTATTCAGGTCTCTGCAGAATAGTTTTAATGGTAAAAAATTCAACTCCTTGGATGACGTAAAAAGATACCGTGATGAATTCTTTGCCATGAAACCAACTCAATTCTGGGAAGAAGCTATTTTCAAGTTAAAGGAAAGGTGGAGACGCATTGTGCAACAAAATGGTTCATATTTGGTTGATTAAATGTAATGGCATGTATTTATTGACCTTTTTCTCTCCTTTAAAAATCGGCACGAACTTTCCGAACAACCCAATATTTTAAAAAACCGTTACTTGTGTATATGTATATACAAATTTGTTAATGCATTTGTTCGTGAGTGCGTTAAATGTATTGAAAAACAAAAGTATTCGTTAGTTAGCTTAAACAGTACTTCGATTACTTTATTAGTTATGATAGATCGAAAAGTCAGCAAAGTATTTAATCACAGTTAAATAATGAATTATTATTATTATTATTATTATTATTATTATTATTATTATTATCATCATTATTATTAAAGTTCAAATTCCGCTGAGGTCGAGTTTGCCTTTCATCCTTTCAGGGTCGATAAATTAAGTACCAGTTGCGTACTGGGGTCGATCTAATCGACTTTCCCTCTCCCCCAAAATGTCGGGCCTTGTGCCTAGAGTAGAAAAATTATTATTATTATTATTATTATTATTATTGTTGTTGCTGTTGTTGTTGTTGTTGTTGTTGTTGTTGTTGTTGTTATTATTATTTATTTTTATTTATCATAGATACGTATATGTAATATGTTTTATGTATTTGTGCATGCGTTTGTTAATGTGTTGAAAGTTACTAGACGATGGCGAATCAAATTTGCTTACTATTTACCAAAGTTGAATATTACGCCATCAATATATGTGCACAATATTTTAATTAATAATAGTGAGAATACATACGATCATAACTGAGGAAAGCATTAATGTTAACAAATCAAAATTAATTAAAATTAAAACCATTATTAAATTAATATGTAATCTCTTTAACTTAAAATTACCTGTTTCTTTATAAATCATAATCACAGATTCCTAAGATATGTATTTTAATTAACATCCTAGCAACTTCTTCATATAGTACAGTTACTCATAAATATAACCTTATATTTATATTTACCATTTATTTTATATTGTAATATTAATAAGATATTTACTAAGAATTATATAATATTTTTAATTACAATTTTTAGCATATTAATCTTAAGATAACACCTAATTTATAGTCCCAGTCATCTTGACATTATATTTAATTTGATGGTAGTTTTTGAAACCATTTTTACAGGAGTGAACACATGATGACCCACCTTCTTTTTTGATGTTAAGGAATCTACGTCTAGAATTTAAGATTTGGAATAATTCTTCCACAAAAAGAAAACAATAGGCATTTCCAGTTTTATAGGCACCGGCCCTGCTTATTATGTCCCACTCCACAATGAACATTCTATTTTTGTCATTTGAGTTCCAAATAACTTTACTAAGGCTTGTAGAAGACGACTTACTTTTATTATTAAAGGTGTTATTGTGATTAGCGATGCGTCATTTGATAAAGTTTTCCGTTGCACCGATGTAAAAGAAATTCTTACCTTCAGATTTCACTCTACACCGTTTTTCTTCTTTTTTTTTGCGTATAATAATTATTTCTAACTTTACAATCACAATATATATTTCCGTTCTATTCATATTACTATTTTGATTTATATCATTATATTCAGAATGAAATTTATGAGCTTTATCAGATGTACGAAGCAATAAACTGGTTTGCAAACTTTACATATCATTGTTATCTATTGGACGTTTATTTTTATTATTTCTCTCCTTATTCCTATTTCCACTAGGTCTTTTAAAATAATTACTACCGTTAGTAACTCCCATGTTATTAGAGCAACCGTGGTCCACATTTTGTGCGTAATACTTTAACTCCTAGTTATACCCAGCTTTGCTGAGTGCCATGTTATAACAATATTCAATATTAGAATTTAATTTAATTTAATGTCTCAAATTGAATTAGTTGGGCATGGAAACGATTGTAGGTGCAATGGATTTGGTATTGTTCGGAATTGAATATGTTCTAATAAATTAATGTCTATATATCAATTTCTCCGTTTTCTCATACACACACACATATGTGAAGAGAGAGAGAGAGAGAGAGAGAGAGAGAGAGAGAGAGAGAGAACGATAAGCATGCGCGTATGCCTACACGTAAATATAGTAGTACCTCTATGTACCTGTATACATAATTTTGCAAAGATAAGTACATACGATTGGAAAAGAATAATAGCAACAACCTGCTTACAAATATCGCAGAACATTGTAAATTGATCCATTGTTTGGCATGGATACACTTGACAATATGGCCACGGGGAGAGAAACATCCAAATAAGCATAAAAAACATCCAAATAAATAAATACATTATATTAAATGTGTTTAACAGGGAAAAAATTGATGTTGCTGGTAAGCTGGTTAAGAATAGAATAAAATTCTATTCAGATCGCGTCTGCATGCATACATTATTAGTAAATGGCTACATTTCTTATATAAATACAGAAGTTTTAGTTTTTATTTTTTTTATTACATTGGTATGTAAACAGTTTCAAAAGCTTCTAATCTTTAGAAAATATCTCTCAGAATATTTTCAGGAATACAATATGTGTCGCACTAATTCAGTTTTGTTGCGTATCTGAATTGATATATCGATTTTTATCCTCTCTCTCTCTCTCTCTCTCTCTCTCTCTCTCTCTCTCTCTCTCTCTCTCTCTCTCTCTCTCTCTTTGGCCCTGTCTTATACATGCTCTTTCTCTTTCTTTAGCTCTCTCTCCTTTTTGCTCTTTCTCTCTCCCTCTCAACCCGCTCTCTTTTCTTTTTTGTAATGGTATACACGGTGAAATACTTTTTTAGACGGGAAAGTGGAGATTAAATAAACAGAAAATGGAAGGTATTTTGTGCTTATTTTTATTAACCCCAAATAAAGAGATAAAAAATAAACTTAACCTTGTCTTGATACGAACGTTGAACGTTAAATAAGTAGCACATTTTGGTTTTCTAGCTTAAATTTTGAGATATTATATAACCTTTCAGGTATGACCGTCGTATAAGTAGAATGCTTTGCAACACTTATTCTAATATCTGCATTTGGATAACTTGTTTCAACTGCGTGCATTCTGTTCCAAGGATTTTATAGTCGATTATTTGCAGTATCCGAAGATGATCGCCAATTTAGGCTATGGATTAGTTGTTGATAAATTACCTGCTGAACTTCAAACTGATTGATTGCTGTAAAGCCTGGGGGATGTAGACTTTAAAAGTCAAGAAAAGAGTGTAATAAAAGGCCAACTTGACAATAAACTGATTCAAACAGTAAATACTTAGAAATTACCTCCCATGGAGACCAGTAACTTTTCATCCTTCCAAAATAGAAAAGCATAACGTACCAGTCAAATACTAAGCTCTATTTAATCGATTGTGAACTTTTGCAACTAAAGCGGGAAACAAGCAGAATCGACAAAACGTTGGACAGAATAACTTGCAGTAATTAGTTGCTTTTATTCTTGACGTTCGCAATACATGTCAAGCCGGATTGGGCTTTATCTTCATAACAGTCAATTTGTGGTTAATTTCCCCTATTGTTAACCTTCTAAGCACAGTAACTTATATATTTTTTTAATTTATACACTAGCTCACTCGATTCCAATTTTCGACACAGCATTATAGACTAATTAATCGATTCTGGAGTCAAGAATTACAAGTTTAGATTAACCTTATTTTTAGTATAAATAATAGTCTTTGCTTTTTTTTTGTGTGTATTTCTTCCGATTCAAGATAACGCAAAGCGGCGACATATCCTGGAACGTTTCGTTGAATCTATCATGGGCGCACTCATTGTTTACATGAAGGCAAGGAAACTTTAAATGATGAAACACTCATTTCAAAAGTAGAGCATATAGTACTATTTACACGAGAAATATTAATGCCAGTTACACACACACACACATACACACACACACACACAGACACACACACACACACACACACATGTATGTTTATGTATACATGCGTCTGCGTACGCGCGCGCGTGCACGTGTGCAAATATAATATATTTATCCATATATATATATAAGACATAAGAATCGGATTAAAAGAATCCAGCGGAACCCACTGTATGCACTCCAGCTGAGGACCCGGCTGTCTCGTCAAAAGATAATTAAATTCGAATGTAATTTAACGTAACCAAGCAACAGGAAATCCGGTATATATAAACTGTAATATTTACATTGTAGAATAATATAATAATCATATAAAGCAAGGAGGAGTAAGAGGCAAAATATTTTCATATTTTTGTGAAGGTTTCAGCTATTTCATAATTTACTCAGAATTACATTATCAATCTCAATGCAGATAAATCTAATAATAGTAGTATTTGTAGCAGAGTCTATTGTATCTGTAAATTATGTATCAGCCGTAAGTATTTCACCTCCTCTAATGAGTTATGTAAACACCCCGGTAACTTTGACGAATGTTGATTTGTTCTCTTTCAATTTCGTTTATAATTTATTATTATAATCAACTACTTCGCGCGAATCTCCAGTTGATATCCACAGTTGTTTTGACTTGTTTTATAAATTACTGTCTGAGCTACTAATTTCTCCAATCTCATCCACTCTATATCATATATAAATGAATGCTCTTTGTTCTAACACATCTAGAGGCCTTCAGACTTTACTCCAAATGCAGTCCGAAGACTAAACTTCTCGTTATTGTACATCATCCCATGAGTGTATGAATGCCGCGTGTATATATATATATATATATATATATACAAATATATACAGATAAAATATATGTGTGTGTGTTGTATATATTATCTATAAAATATATATCTTATGCATTCTATTATATATATATATATATATATATATATATATATATATATATATACTTGTTCATTATATTGTATATGTCCTTTATTCTTATGTAATGCATATGTCTGTACATATTGTGTTGGATACAGGTGTACTATATGCGTGTTTTTGCGCGCGTGTGTATGTGTGCGCGTGTGTGTATTATATAATTTACACATACAATTAACATATCATTTTCTTTAATTTTTTTTATTGCGGTCATGCTAGAGCACCACCCTGAAGGGTTTAGTTGAACAAATCGCCCCCAGTAATTTTTTAAAGCCTATTCTTACTTATTCTATCGGTACATCTTTTGCCGAAGCACTAAGCTACAGAGACGTAAACAAACTAACACCGGTTTTAAAGCGGTGGACGCACACACACATACACATACACACATGACGACCTTCTTTCATTCTTTCAGTTTCCGTCTGCCAAATTCACTCACAAAGCTTTGGTCGGCCCTCAGACTATAGGAGAAGACACTTGCCCAAGGTGCTTCGCGAAGGGACTGAACCCGGAACCTGATGAGTAATGATGCAACATTCCATGTACATGTTACCAAGATAGTAACATTGTGCAGGCAAGTGGCAGGATGGAAAACAAGTACCATATTACTCCCATGGAGAACTGTCGTTCTCAGTCGTCTGAATCACTTCTCCAAACGATGACCACCGCAGAGCGTCAAACTAACTGCGAAACTGTAAGAAGTCATGTCATTTGAATTGCAAGTGCAGTCAATATGTTGGGTCTCTATATGTTTTCTGTCTATCCAGTTTCACTCACATGACTTGATTTTTCCCAAGTGTATGCAAAAAGATACCTGTGCAAACTTCTTAATCTCTCACTCGGCTATTCTTTACTGATAACAGCTTCGATTCCAATACTAAAACTTATAGGTAGTGTTATACAACCCAGCCACATTTCAGATGTTGTTTGGAAGGAGTTAGTTATCAAGTTGATGCCCATTTCTGAGAAGGGACATTGTACTTGTTTACCATTGCTTCTGTTATTGATTACATAGTTGTAAAGACGAAACTATTTCAACAGTCATTACTTTTAAAGTGACAAAGCTGCATTCTGTCAACATTTTTCTACGCACTGTACTGTTAAGATTATTTGTCACACTTTTATGGGAAAGTTTGCTGCGATAGACTAGCATTCTATTTCTCATTATGCATCGATATCAAAATGAAAATACGATTGGGATCCTAAAATTAGTTTCACAGATAATTGGAAGTTCATGAAATTCTAAAAGATGAAGCATGTCAGTAACTGGGGTTAGCATCAACCACGAAATAGCAAATAAATAGCAGTCTTTCTGAAAATAGCATGTGCATTAAGCAATGACTCGTTTGAGTTATAACGTTGTGATCTCATTCAAATGAGAACTTCTCTCTTTATCTACTCTGGAGATAAGAGCGAATAGAGAAATGCATTTTCCAAAAGTACGTGTTTTCAACAACAGTAACTCATATTGCTTGAGGTAATACAACTTACTCATTTTAATAAAGCCGTAAAATCTGATACATTTTTTTTTTTTTGATTATGACTAGAACAAGGGTTTATGCTTAAAGCAGAATTGTTAGAAAATAATTTTTGAATCTTCGTGATTCTAGAGGGAAAAATATTCTTTTGGCTCGTTATCTTATAATTGCTGGTGCAGACACAAAAATATCTAATAATTGGCTTAATTTTCAAATCATTATACTGCTTGATTGGATTTCTTGTGATTATTAAAGCAAAGTTCGAGGAGAGATTGTCGTTACAAATAAGTCTATTGGAAATATATTTAACACATATTTCTAAAATTTAATGTTAGTTTCTCTTAGATTAAAAACCTGTTATTATTTTCTACTTCACTACCTAATGTGACTTATTTGTCCAGTAGATCGATGCGGGATTCGTTGAAAACTTCAATTTTTTAAAAGTTAAATTAGACATAATTAAATAAATTACTTTCGCTTTTAGACTAATCAATTATCTGTTTATAGTATGCTTTGTAGCTGAAGCTGTATTTTGTTTTCGGATTTTCCCCTTAGCATACATTCCAATTTATAGCTTCTTATGCAGATATTTCCTCTCTACGAACAAATGCCTCATTAACTATAAATTTCAATACCGAACCAGGATTGTTATTTTAAAGTAAGTTGATTTACCTAATATGCAGTAAAAGTTTTCGAGGATTATGGTATATTATTAAGGAAACTAAATAGTATACTAAGTAGCAAAGAGATAGAATACCAAATATGTAGGAGATAGTATACCAGATAATATGCTGGGTAATATCCTAGATTCTATGCTATATCATATTCAGATAGTATACTAGGAAGTATAGAAGGTAGTATACAAGACGGTATTCTATATACTATGTGAATCAGTACGCTAGATAATATACCAGTTAGTATATTAGAAATTATACTGTATGGTACACAAGACAGTAAACTAGATAAAATCCCAGATGTTATCCTAAATAGCGTGTTTTTGTTGTTTAGCTCAGATCAACTCAGAATCCGTTCCGCAAACCTATGATTAAATGCATTCTAGCCTTATTTTTAATAATGTCATGTGTCCTTCCCCTTTTCATTTGACAGTTTGTAATTTGAGGGAGACTTGTAGTAAGTCATGCAACAATGCGACATAGAATCTCTCATTGAATCGCGATAAAATTTTATTTTGATACTCTACGTTCTGACTCAAGTTCTTCTCAAGGTGTCTCTATGTGTCTTAATGGGATGGGATCAACTACGTTACAAATGGATGTCCCAACAAATCAGTGCTTTTCTTATTGAAAGTAACAGTCTAGTACATGATATAGACTATCATCCCAACGAGATCGAGGTCCGTTTCTGATTCACATTGAAAAAAATATTTTAAATTATTTACTTTAACAATACCTTTTATAAGGCAATTAAGTCTCATATTCCAATATATACAGTTTTTTGGAATACATCACCATTTTAGATCAGAGTAGAAATTAGTGCTGGAAGCCGTATTATTTACTCATATAAAGTAAGGCCTTGTATATTGTATTTAACCACACTAATTTTAGTTTTTATCTTCCAAAAATATTTATTAATGATACATCTCTCATAGTGGAGATAATTAAAGAATTGTCATAATTAGCATACTTATAGAGGCATGGAAAATGGATGAAAAAGTACAGTGACTAAAGAAATGTATTACAAGAGTTTGTTTGGAACTTATGGATTCTGTGTTTAAAAATTGTCGATGAATATTTTGGCCTCTAAAGCATCTGTATCAATTTTGATTTCTTACTAAGACGCTGGATCGCATACTTGTACAAGGTTGTGTTAATTTTAAATTCAACGTTATAAATGACAGAAGGAAATTCAATTGTTTGGAGCATGGAATGGAAAACAACAGTGCAGATTCGATTCGTTTTACGTCGCAGCTCCAAAAACAGTTACAATTTTGGTTTCTTTTCTTTAACAAGGTGTCACAGAGTAACACGAGAGAAGTATAGCAATTGTAATTGATCAACTACAGAAGTGGCGAATTTGTTTTCGATCTCGATGTTGAGGGAGTCAAAGTCGACCACGAAGTTTTAATCTCAGAATACAGAGGCAAGAAACTATACTATACACAAGCCGACGAGATCGGCTTGCACGGAATTGCAATAAAATTCTCCCTACCCAACCATCTTAGAAACGACAAGAACTTATATGTGGTAGTTATTTCGTTCAAAATAGCTGCCGAATGTCTTGTCAAATTATGCCCAATCTTCCTTAAATAATCTATTCCTTGAATCTAGGTATCAACATTTATTCCAACTGGGGCTATCCTTCTTCTTAAAGTGGTAGTTTAGCTCTAGCTCGAATACCTTTGATCGCAGATATGTTCGATGAGGATTCATATCTGGGGTTATGCAGCAACCAAAGCAAAAAGGGAAGGAAAACTTTATAATATGCTCTTAGATACATTAGGTGGAAGAAAAGTCACATGAGATAATATAAAACGTGGGTTAGCATGTCTGAAATAACTATAGTTCTACTCGGTCATGGATCACCCGGGACTAAGCAAGAAAGAAAAAAATTATGACACACAACCCGGTATTTTATTCAGTTTCAAGCAATCTACTACCTGAGAAACAGCTCCTAAAATGCTGGTTTATAAATAGAGTAACGCCAGAATGTTTATGAGTGGGTTAGTCAGTCAAATTAAATGTTACTTACATTACTGAAAAGAGCCACTACATACATATCAAATCGTTTCTTCCGACCACCAAGAAAGAGACAAAAGAATAAATAGTGGCAATACTAATTATTGTTATACGTGGTTTTTTCTCTGTCATAAGCGTCATCTTGCATGGAGGTAGTACTTTTCTAAACCTCATTCTTATTTTTGCTAGCACCATCACAAATATAAATACGGCACTTACGATTGCCATGAAAACTATTTCCAGTTTGGTTACGGGAAATCGTGTATGTTCTTTTTGACATCGCATGCAAACAAATCATATGTGGTCATATTGATCGCGTATCAGGTCTTTTTAAAGAAAACACATGAGGAAATATATATTTATCTTTCCTATGAGAAAATTTCTCAGGTGGAAATTCCTCTTATCCGTGTGTGTGTGTGGTGTGGGGTGGTGTGTGTGTGCGTGTGTTTATCTATGTATCTATGTAGACACACACACACACACACACAATAGACAAATACGAGCATACGGAACAGCATACAATATAAATTCTTGATATACTAAAATTACCTCCGCCTCTAGATGGTGTATAACAATTACCAAATGATAACAGAAAACAGCTTCCGCATGATAAGGGGAAATAATCCCAAGAATCAAGCATACCCCAAAGCTGACATGTCATTAAGGAAATAGACAGGCTTATTGCTTGGAGAAAAGAGCATGCACTTGTTTTTCGCATTCTGAGAAGCTTTCCGACCAAATTCTATTTTCGTATGGTTATGTGGCTATATGTGTGTGTGTGTGTGTGTCTGTGTACATATTTAAACATACGTACACACGCGCGCGCATATACATATATGCATATATATATATATATGCATATATGACATTCACACACACTCACGCACACATTCACACATATCGTACTACAAATTTCAAACCCCTGTGGTGCGTTTTAAATATCACACGAAAACTGTAGGATTGAATGAGTTAAGACAATACCCTTTTCGTATTTCATTGTAGCTGTTTTAGTGTCATCATCATCATTTTCATCATTATAATTATCATCATCATCATCATCATCATCATCATTATAATTATCATCATCAATACCATCATTGTTGTCCTTTTCTTCCACGACAACCGCCACCTCGTGAAATACATAGTATAGTCGTTCGGGAACAGATCTGGCTTCAGCAGGCACTGGTCAGTTTGTATGAGTGGAAAGCATTCGGTTGGTAGAACGTCGCTATCTGGAGCCTACGGTTCGATCCCGTCTGTGGCTGAATCACCACTATGTACAGCGGTATCTCTTCTATGTTCAAATTAAGCGGTCACCACGTGCAACTGTTTTGCGTCGAACGCTTTGGCCGTCAACGACATGGTTCCCTAAGTTTCAGCTCCTAAGCCTTTGTTCAGGATGTAAATTTTGAGGACTTTCCCACTTGAACTGGAACACAGGAAAGCCGTGTCATCAACATACGCTGGTGATATAACTATCATGTAGTCAGACATTGTAGATATAATAGCCATCGACACTAAACTAAACAATACTAATTATGTCGGTGAGTTTACAACTAGTCTACTTGGAGGGAAAAGTCTATGCAGGGTACCAGTGATTCCTATCGTTGAACCTAGGCCGAATAGAGTTCACACAGATCGGTTCAGACTAGGTTTCCAAGTGGAAAGAAACTAGGAAGAGGTCGTGATCTAACTGGTCAATCTCGGCTTGTAGGGTGCAGCTACTGTAACGTTTAGTTTGAATCTGACAATAGGAAAGATCGTAGTGCCATCTTTCTTCAGTAAGGAAGCAAAGCAAATTTTTCTCCACTTGGTGACTGTGGTGTAAGAGATTATGTGATGGACTCATCTGAAAGGTTTGAGGATGGTAATTTCCCTGTCTAGTCAAACCTTCATTTATTTTTGGAATGATCACTTGAAGAGAAAGGTGAGAGTATTGTTGATTTTCTTTTAATCTATGCAAACCCTACTTTTTGTATGATGCATATCGTCGCTTTATATTATCCTTAATATGTGAGTCTTTGTGGCTAATGAAAGAAATTTTCATAATCATCATCATTTTTGTTATATTTACTGAAATCATGCTGTCTTGTCTACAAATGACATTGCAAAGTATATTGCTTTCCACCAACAGACATTTATTTTAAAAAGACTTAATAATACTAGTTTACTGCTTTGTATGTAAGAGTGTTTTAACGTATTTAATCTATTGAATAGGTAGCCTAGATACAAATATGCAGTTGTAAATTGTAAAGGATATTATACAAAATTATTCTCATTTTTCAGTAAATACGAGTGTCACCTTACGTCATGCTTTGGCCTACTTCTACCTCGTCCAGCCAAACTTACATTCTACCCATCTTTCATAGAATAATGATGAATGGGTCATGGAATACATATACAAAATCGTTCTTTAGGATACACCATCCATTTGAAGCCAATATATATATATACATTTTCACTCCTTTACTTTTAATATTTAAGTTAGTGTTACTTAATTAAATGCGAGGAGCATTAAAAATTAACAAATATAATTTCAATTACTTAATGATGAGAAATAAATCTTATTAGACAATGAATAATACTATTCAATTATTTCAGCAACTTCGAGATATGATCCTGGACCTGTTTCCGTATTTATAAATGCATCAGCAAAGTACAAAGATGAAAGGACGTCTCTCGAAGTTGCTGAAATGATTAATATTTGATTAGTCATTAGCTAATAACGTTTCCTCACCACATAAGTATTAAATACCTCATGTATTAAATACATTAACACAAGATTAATCTTTGTCTTTGATGCGGCGCGTCTCTGAGTTATACTCGCACGGGCACACATACGCGCGCGCATAGACATACGCACACACGCACACACGCACACACGCACACACGCACACAAGTACACACACACACACACACACACACACACACACACACACACACACATTCCTTGTCTGAAATCAGGTTTTGTAAGTTCATTACCTTGATATCAAGCCATTACCAACAATTATGTTAATGGGAAATAAACGCTAGCATCGCAAAAATGAAAGGTTAAGTCACAAATATCTGATAGATTGATTTATAACCTTCGCAAAATTTGTTTGGCAAGGCGGCGAACTGACAGAAACGCTAGCACGCCGGGCGAAATGCTTAGCGGTATTTCGTTTGTCTTTACGTTCTGAGTTCAAATTTTACCAAGGTCGACTTTGCCTTCCATCTTTTCGGGGTTGATAAATTAAGTACCAGTAGCGTACTGGGGCCGATCTAATCGACTGCCCCCCCCCCTTCCCCCAAAATTTCGAGCCTTGGGTAGAAAAGAATATTTAAAATGTAATGCACAGATTCTTTTTTTCGTATCCCGCTTTTCTATGTTTAAAAATGTTATTTTTCTGCAATAATGAGAAATAATTTTTTTCTTTTAGTAAAGCCACAGTTGTGGTAATAGTGGGAAATACAAACATTGTATAATTATGATAGCTGTATTCTTTCATGAGAGGACGCGGAAGAACAAAGCGAAGTTATTTCAAATTCAAATAATAATTGAAATATTGATTATAAAATTCATATAAGCAACTCCAACACTAAGCATTGTATAGCATATAAGGGAGGTCGTTCGACTTTCAAGAAATATTACCTACATCTTTCCAAATGAAATGCTGTTTGTTTTCTTTTAATAAAGGAACGCTATATTAGATACTGTTGCTAATGAAAAACTGGAATATTACTATTCGAACGACTTTCACATCCTAATTTCAGACATGCTTTTTTATCACTGGACGTAAAAGCTGCCTCCAAAGACTTCACAAACCATCCAAGGTTGCTGAGATTAACATGATTACTGTTTTTCTTAAACTGTAAGATAACAACTGCAAAGTTAAAACAGGCGACGAAATTTCCAAAGGGGAGACGTTGGGATTGGTGAGTGAAGAGAGAGAGAGAGAGAGAGAGAGAGAGAGAGAGAGAGAGAGAGAGAGAGAGAGAGAGAGAGAGAGAGCATGGGGAACAGATTGGGTCGGAGTTCATCCACTTTTGAAGAGGATTGAGTTATTATAGAGACCATGGAAGATGGGGAGTGAAAGAGAAGCATGTCTGTCGACAAAAGGTCGGAGCTTTGGAGCGGCATCATACCATGAGCTTGAGTGGCCTTTCTTTAGATGCAGTCTACGATGTCTGTATGTGCAGGAGCAGTTACTGGTGGAATTTTAACTGAGAACAAGAAGCTACCTAAGAAAATATTGTAAACCATTTTATTCAATACCGACTGATTCTATTGTCATGCTTCTAATTAATATAGCATCATAAAGAAGTAAACACACACACACACACACACACACACACACACACACACACACATACACACACTCATACACGTGCGCAGGCAAACATATACATATATTTTTTGTTGTTTATTCCACGATCGATTTTGTCTAGATTTCTGATTAATGGCATTGCGGGCGAGACAATCCCACCTTTTTTTACTAATAATGTACCTAGGAATACATTTCATTTCCTTCATTTTTATGACAGTAAGGTATAATTTTAGGAAAATTTACTATATTTCTAGCATGTCGACCGACTACATATGGATTCCTTTATTGTATTGCTTTTTTTCCTTTAGTAAAAAGACACTGCAAAAATATTTGCAATATTTGCAACAAACTAATAATCATTGTAACGTCTGCGGCGGTCTATTATTTCTTTTTTTTATTGCGAGCCATACCAATTGTGAACCAACCAATAGATTTTGTTGGCGTCTCGTAATCACAGAACATGAACAGAGTTGGTATAGTTTGTTTTTCTGTTTTTTTTTAAGTTGTTTTCTTTTTGCCAATTGTTAAAACTTGTAGTAATTATATGCAAGCAACTACTAGAGGATTAACGATCACGTCTTTCGTACGTCCTGTTTCTGTCCTGCATACAGTGTATAAAACTTTAATGTTATTTGTATATGAAAGAGTAACATAATCGTAAACAGACGAAACTTTTAGACCGAGCGCTGTACACCTTATTATTACCTGCTCAAATTGTAAACTGTGTTGCAATAACTTTATCACCAAATGCGTCTGAGTGTCTGTAGTTTAACCCCAAAGATAGACTCATTAGAAAGATCCTTGATTTCACACAAACATTGTTAGTCATGCAAATATTTAATTCTTCCAAACACAGAGATGAAGAAAGAGAAAGATATATAGGAGAGGGAGAGAGATAGAGATAGAGAGAGAGAGAGAGAGAGAGAGAGAATGAGTGAGTATGAGAGACAGAGAGAAAGAGAGTGAATGAGTGAGTGAGAGAGAGAGAGAGAGAGAGAGAGAGAGAGAGAGAGAAATTATTATTTGTATTAAGATGCATCGGAAGAATTTTCGAAACGAAGTGGACTTATAAAGATTCCTTATAGTGTTTGCTCGGAGACACGATCTGCCTCACTTCAAATATGATGTAATTGTTGTGATCATTGTGCAATGAATATCTGTTGGCTAAAAATATGCAAACAGACGTCGATTGTCTCAAAAAAAAAACAAAGAAGGAAAAGCAACCGAGAATGGGAGAGTACATACTAGCGAAAAATTATATTCATATGTTAATTTCGAGCAAAATCGAAACAGCTTTGTTAGAATAAATGACAACCTTAATGCAGTTTAAATGAGAAAACAGAGGCGCATAGTGAAATTTATAAATCCTAGTATCAAGCAATGACTGGCAGAATTCAGTAGAATGTTTGAGGAAAAGCTTCACAGCCAGCAAACAGCATTTTAGGTTACAACTGAATTAATTTTCATTTACCATCTCTTTTGGGACTTTCCAAAATGTCATTAATTTCACGGTAATTTACCAATGTGAATAAAGCCATTAAGTTTAAATACATTCTATCTGCACGCATTCAACTAATGGTTGAAGATTCCACACTAACTTCTGAGGTTAATATCATAGGAAATAATAATTTACTATATCGAATGTGAAAATTGGTTACAATAAATATCATCAGAGAACAATAAGAGGATAAAGCTCTTGCTGACAAATATAGCAGTGTGAGAAGTGAATGGTTAAACTTGAGCAAATGAGAAGGCTTTTAGTGTAATGTATCGCTTAACTAAGATGTTTATTGTTTCATTCCTAGAATATCTTTTGAATAAGATTTAATTAAAAAAGATGATTAACTATCATGGTTCTGTTTCTGATCCTACATAATAGACTTACTTTAATTGATAACCGGGGGTCTCTACACGTCCGTTTAATCTGCGTGATATGGCCGCTAAATTTCTGTTATGACATACACTTCTGTATTAATAAAAGGAAAGATATATAATACATAATATAAAAAAGGATGGATGGCCACGGCTTGGAAATTCTTTATATACTTGTGCTGTCCGTGCTAAGCTGAGGATGAACAACAATTTGTTTATAGGTTGAACCACTGCTATGAGGATATTTGCTAGCTAGAAATAGTAGGTAAATTACTTTCACATCGACCAATAAAAGGAAACTAACATTAGATAATAGGGTCCTATATACACAAAGCTTGAAAAAAGGGGGAAAAACAAATGGTAACGGTGAGAAGACATTTCATCACAGGTTTGCACTTTGGTACTGACATGGAGGTAAACAGTAACAACAATGTGTTTCTTTGGTAATATAGCACAAGAAATACTGCACAGCGTCAGAAAGAGAGAGAGGGGGAGAGGGAGAGAGAGGGAGAGAGAGAGGGAGGGAGAGAGAGAGAGAGAGAGTGAGAGACAGAGAGAGACAGGCAGACAGACAGAGGAGAGGAATAGAAATAAAGAGAGAGAGAGAGGGGAACAGAAATAAAGTGAAAGAGAGAGCAAGAGTGAGAGAGAAGAATAGAAATAGAGAGAGAGAGAGAGGGAGGAATAGAAATAGAGAGTGAGAGAGAGGAATAAAAGAAAGAGAGAGAGAGAGAGAGAGAGAGAGAGATAGAACCATATAATAATTGCCTTTGGCAGTGAAAAGAAGAGCACTGAAATATAATATAATGTCTATTCTAACACTTCTCGTCTTGTTATTGCATTTAACGTCGGTTTGGCCCTGCACTGATGGATCAGATATTACAGTTTCTATTTTCCAGTTTATGTCCGCATTATCCATTGCGTCATTCTTTTTACGAGTAAGGTTAGAAGAAGACTTAGCTGCTATTTTTAGTAAGTCAAGTGATATCCACCGACCCTCACCCCGAAGCGATTCCCTCATTCGTTCGTTACTATTATTTTGCAAATTCCATAAAGAGAAAATAGAAATGAAATTAAAAACTCAACGTTTAGTTCTATTTTACATAAAATTACCATTATATTGAATAAGATATTACAAACGTATCTAATACAAATAACAATGTACGTATCGGAGTATGGAAATTTAAAATATCTCACCCCTTATATCAAATATTTTAATATCTAATTTCTTACAGAAAATATCTAATGTTTGATTGTGTTTCTTCAGAAGATAACTTTCCCGCACGAGCTCTAACTGGTTAGAATCTAACCAACCTCTGACGGACATTAATTTTCTTTATCTTCCATGTGTTACTGACACAATGTTCACTCTTTTGTGAGGAATTAAATGCCGGAATCTAATGTTAAGATACGGCTTAGGACAATAGCTTGATGGCAAAAACAGCACATCCAGTTAATGAATTAATGAAGAATTAGATTCGACCACCTGAAGACGATTGAAAAGGATACAGAACTAAACAATAAGTCAGAAACACACTGAAGGGGAAGAAAGCAGACAACTCCTACAGGGATCGCTGTTCCACGTTTATGTGTACATGAATGTGTTATTAATGATGTACAAATCGTTACTTTGATCTTTGTTCATTCCAGTGCGTAGACTGACACACACATAGATATATATTATGGTCAATAAATGAGACAGAAAGAACACATAAAGGATATGATTGACACCTGAGAAGTTGGAAATGAAAATCTTAATATTTCGGAAATATTTTTTTCATCATGGCGTACAAGAGAATTATAGAGAGATAGCAAAACAGATTAGTAATGAGTGGTAACTTTAAACAGAGCAAAAAAATAAAACAAAATTACAGAATTAAATTCATGTGCGTGTGTGTGTGTGTGTGTGTGTGTGTGTGTGTGTGTGTGTGTGTGTGTGTGTGCGTGTGCGTGCGTGCATATAATGTAAACCAGAGGACAGAAAATCCTTGAACACATGTTTAGGGATTTCCTCCAGATATATTCCTAACAACAAGGTCTGAAGGACGCACAAAGTCACAACACAGCTTCGATGCAAATCTGATGAAGAGCCTCTCTAATGTCTAAAACCGTAAATAACACGTGATCTTTCATTTAGAATGTTTGCAGAGATAGTACGGAAACAATTGTAACTTATAATTGAAGACATTAAAGAATTTTCTCTGTCTTCTTTTCATTGGATTATTTACTCTCGTCAAGCCAATTTTACTGTATAATTGTCGTGAAGCTTGGATTTTTTTACACATGAAGAATTCCGGCTTTGGCCGGAAACCCGACAGTGTTGATAGCCCAATATTCGGGTCGAGTGTTTCCCTGGAAATCCCTTAACTTCACACCCCACCTCACCATATATATATATATATATATATATATATATATATATATATATATATATATATATATATATATATATGGTGAGCTGGGGTGTGAAGTTAGAGTCATCCCCAATATATTTTTTTTCCAGTTGCATGAAATAAAAATCGGAGTGGGGCTGGATAAACTACATGCATCAACTTGCTATAAAATCAGGCAGTAATTTTACCTTGTACTTATACTTAGTGCAAATTTTGAAGAGTGCAGTTCGATTTTAAAAGTTATTTTTCCAAAGCTATAATCGAAGTGACAAAGGAGCATATTCAGCATATTTTGCTTTATGAGTTCTATAAAGGCAACAACGCAACTGTAAGTGCGAGGAATATTAATGCAGTATATGGTGATTGGACAATAAGCGTAAGTCAGTGTCAACGGTGGTTCCAGAAATTCCAAACCGAAAACTACAGCCTAGTAGACGAGCCTTGTCCTAGAAGATTTGTAGAGCTCGACGAAACGTCCTGCAAACTCTGGTGGAACAAATCCCATCGTAACTATTATGGAAGTAGCAGAAAAGCTTGGATTTGGTCATTCAACCATTCATCGACACCAGCGCTAGAAGAAAAACAAGCATCCTTGGTTTCAAGATGAAAAGTGTTCTTCCATGAGGATAATGCTCGACCACATGCAGCGAGGATGACATTCCAAAGGCTGGGGCACTTTGAATGGGAAACGACGCCCCATCCATCATATTCGCCGGACATTGACCCTTCTGATTATCATTTATTCCGCAGTTTTCAAAATCATTTGGACAGAAAAAATATGAATCATGTAGACGAGGTCAGAAGAGTACTAGAGGAGTATTTTTCGTCACGGACAAGTGAATTTTGGAAGAGGGGCCTTGCAAGTCTACCAGACAGATAGAAGAGCATTGCAAAAAATGAAGGTGTTCTTTCTAGCGTAAGGGATCCCATGAGTGGATTCCTCTTATGTATTTAAATATACACTGTACCTTATGAGTAATTCATAGTTTTTGGACTAAACTTCTATACGCTAGGCTACCTGGAAGTGAAAATTTTTATTAATTTTCATTTCCCTTTAATATGATTAAGTATATATATATATATATATATATATATATATATATATATATATATATATATATATATATATATGCAATATTAGGATAAAATCATTATTTAATGATTTCTCAGTGGCCAGCATACTAAAAATACCACAATGGTTAATTAATATTAAAATTATTATAAGGGTGTTGAATGATTGCAACACCAGTTTGCTAGAAATAGACCCCAAAAGGTCTATGAACCACTTAGATTATTTCTCCACTACACAAGGTTGTAGGCGAGGAAAATAGACAGCGAGGATTTATAAAATATTTTGGATAGTCCCAAATCTATAGATTTCACGGTATGAGTTATCAAAAAACCCTTTCCGATCATCAGTGGCGACATACCGAACGTAAATAAATGAAAAATACATTATACATACCGCCATACGCGCAAATAATGTACAGGCATTTCGCACGTATTCACGAATTAAAATCCAAGCGCCTATTTCGACCATATGCTTATTTACTCAGGATTTATAAATCCTCGCTGTCTATTTTCCTCGCAAACAACCTTGTGTAGTGGAGTAATAATCTAAGTGGTTCATAGACCTTTTGGGGTCTATTTCTAGCAAACTGGTGTTGTAATAATTCAACACCCTTATTATAATTTATATGCGCACACACACGCACACGCACACACACACACATATGTATATATAATTTATACACTATATATATATATATATATATATATATATATATATATAATTTATACACGATTTGGGATAATAAAAACCTTTGATAAGGATGAACAAATCAAGATGCATTCTTTCACAATGTTGCTAGCAAGCAGGTGACCAGTAAGAATTAATGTATGTATATATGTATGCATATACATACATATGTGTGTGTGTGTGTGTGTGTGTGTGTGTGTGTGTGTGTGTGTGTGTGTGTGTGTGTGTGTGTGTGTAGAAATAATAAGAAGCAGAAAACAGGCGTGATATTTGATGTTTTAAATGACACACGCTTACTTAAAATGCCGAAATAATTACATAACCGTAGCAGAAACATAATGCAATCATTCACTTAGCCTCATCAGTGTCCCGCAATAAAGACACCAATCGATGAGAATGCTCCAAATATCTACAATTTTTCCTCGTTATGCAAATATCTATAGCCTCGCTTGTCACATAAAATAACGGGGCACAAAGTATTATGTCAATGAAGTTCGAACGATACCATCTCTCTCTCTCTCTCTCTCTTTCTTAAAGGAGAAGGAGGAGAAGGAGCTTATAAAACCATACAAAAAAAAAGGAAAAAAGCTAGTTTATGACATGAGCTGACCTGCTGTCAGTTTGGTCCGTGTTCTTCTGTCCCCTTTTACAGGTTTTTAATGGTTTTATAAGTTTCTCTTCTCTCACACGTTTTTCTTTCCCTCCATCTCTCTATCTCGCTCTTCTCTATTTGTCTGTTTCTCTCTCTCACTCACTCTCCCTTTCTCTCTCTCTCTCTCTCACTCTCCCTTTCTCTCTCTCTCTCTCTCTCTCTCTCTCTCTCTCTCTCTCTCTCTCGTTCTCCCTCTTTCTACCTTTGCCCTTCCTCTTTCTTTCTTAGGTCTTCAGAGAAGCGTGACATTATTCAGGCTACTTTGATTTCATCTTAGTCTGTGCCCCGCTGTTTTATGTGGCATACCAGGTTGTTGATTATTTGCATAACGGGGAGCTTCGAAGTCGAATGTCGTATTTATTATGGGATACTGATGAGGTTAAGTACATGATTTTATTATGTTTCTACGATTGTTATGTAATTATTTGGTCATTTTGCAGAAAAAAAGGCTTATGTCCAAGAACTTTGAAAACTACACCCTTTTCCTACCTATTATTGTTATTTCTGTTACTTGGCTCGTATTTCAAACATTAGTCTATTTCTAGGTTGATGTTTCCACGCCATGGTACACTAGGAACTGCAGTGGAGTGTGGAACCCACTTCTGAACTCAATTTTTGGCTGTGTCGCACTCTACTGTATCCTATGATTATATATATATATATATATATATATATATATATATATATATATATATATATATATATATATATATATATATACACACATACAGGATCTTTTTTAAAACGGGGGCCACATTTTTCATTAACAAAACACTTTGAAACTTGGAACACTGGTAGAATGTGTCATATAAAACATCTTTTTCTCTTAGTCTTCTTTAAAAAAAAAGAAATCCATAAACTATTCCATGTTAAAGTTGTCGTATTTCTGTAATTTCAACCAATCACTGACGTCCATTCAGCCGATATACATTAAGTGCCGACTACATAAACAAACGATTCTGAAACAATTAACCCTAACCCTAACCCTAGGGTTAGAGTTAGGGTTAGGCTTAGGCTTAGGCTTAGGCTTAGGGTTAAAGCAAATTTAAAATGAAAAAAGCAAATAAAACGAAGAATCGTTTGTTTATGTAGTCGGCATTTAATGTATATCGGCTGAGTGGACGTCAGTGATTGGTTGAAATTATCGAAATAAGACAATTTTTTACATGAAATAAATTCGAATACAAAAATATTTTTCTGTTCTATAACACAAAATAGATAAGTATACGAAGTTTGAAAGTCTTTCGGTACCAAAAACACTACGTAAAACATTAATGAAAAATGTGGCCCCCGTTTTAAAAAAGATCCCACATACACACACACACAAATTCATACATATGCGCATATATATATATATATACAGTCGTAGGAGTAGCTGTGTGGTAAGTAGCTTGCTTACCAGCCACACGGTTCCAGGTTCAGTCCCATTGCGTGGCACCCTGGGCAAGTGTCTTCTACTATAGCTTCGGGCCGACGAAAGCCTTGTGAGTGGATTTAGTAGACGGAAACTGAAAGAAGCCCGTCGTATATATGTGTATATATATGTATGTGTGTGTATATGCTTGTATGTCTGTGTTTGTCCCCCCAACATCGCTTGACAGTCGATGCTGGTGTGTTTACGTCCCCGTAACCGTAGAATAAGTACTAGGCTTACAAAGAATAAGTCCTGGGGTCGATTTGCTCGACTAAAGGCAGTGCTCCAGCATGGCCACAGTCAAATGACTGAAACAAGTAAATGAGTAAAAGAGAAAGATAAATATATATATACACACACACATTCACATATATGCATGTCTATTTCATACAATTCTATATTATGTATGTGGAAGTGTATGTGTGTGTGCGTGCGTGCGTGCGTGTGTGCATGCGTGCGTGCGTGTGTGTACGCGCGCGTGTATGTAAATATGTTTTTACCATTCAAAAAATCGTTTTCCCAAGAGGTCGTTGCTTTTGTGCTTAGCAAACAAGTCTAGAGAAATCGAGAGAAATCGACGGCTGATTACGAATGAAAAAAATACACTGTGAAAATGAAATTCAATCGTTCGCAAATTCTCTTCTTCGTGTTGGGAAGTTATGTTCACTTAGACGTACAGACTGGCAAAACTTTCGGATAACATTGACTCATACATTATTTGAAACATGGGTAAATCTTGTTCTATATTTAAGAGATGGGGAATTATGTACATTTATATACATTGTTTACATTATTTACAATTGACAGATATTTGTCCTCCTCGTCTTGTTTGTTGTTAACACAACGTTTCGGCTGGTATACCCTCCAGCCTTCATCAGGTGTCTTGGAAAAATTTCGAACCTGGGTTCTCATTCCTAAGGTATTTATTGATGTTATTATTATCATTATTATTATTATTATTATTATTATTTAGGTCACTGTCTGGAATCGTTCTCAGAATCTTGGGGTTAGTAGCCTGCGCTCTTAACCACTACGCCATATGGCGTGTGTCTGTGTTTGCCCCCCCCCCCCCCGCCCCCAGGCTACTTACCCCTAGATTCCGAGTTCGATTCAAGGTAGTGACCTGAATAGTAATAATAATAAGAAGAAGAAGAAAAAGAAGAAGAAGAAGAAGAAGAAGAAGAAGAAGAAGAAGAAGAAGAAGAAGAAGAAGAAGAAGAAGAAGAAGAAGAAGAAGAAGAAGAAGAAGAAGAAGAAGAATTATAATGACAACATCGAAAAATACCTTAGGAATGAGAACCCAGGTTCGAAATTTCTCCAAGACACCTGATGAAGGCTGGAGGGTATACCAGCCGAAACGTTGTGTTAACAACAAACAAGACGAGGAGGACAAATATCTGTCAATTGTAAATAATGTAAATAATGTATATAAATGTACATAATTCCCCATCTCTTAAATATAGAACAAGATGTCAATCTTGTTCTTCAAATAATGTATGGGTCAATGTTATCCGAAAGTTTTGCCAGTCTGTACGTCTAAGTGAACATAACTTCCCAACAACAAACAAGACGAGGACAAATATCCGTCAATTGTAAATAATGTACATAAATGTGCATAATTCCCTATCTCTTAAATATAGAATAACATTGACCCATGTTTCAAATCCACCATTTGGCGATATATTTTCCTTTTCCGCATAGCAAGTAAAGACGCGAAACCAAAATAATAATAATAATAATAATAATAATAATAATAATAATAATAATAATAATAATAATAATAATATGTCAGCAGACTCTAACAAAATTATAAAGCTCACTTATCTAGATAGAGAACGAGATTTCTTGACTTTGTGTAGTTTAGAAAAATGAGATATGAAGCATCATTACTCAGAGCAATATGTTGTTAAGGCACTCCAGCTCTACTTTTTGGACAAGTGCAAGAAAATTAGGATACACCAGACAAGAGCAAGAAAACTAAGATACAAATAGTCATTTCTTCATGCTTCCAGTACCATTTCACAGTATCTTATCCTTATGTGCATCCTGGAAATATGCTGAACATATATTGTTCTGCATTCTGTCAGTGAATGTATCTTCTTGAATATTTGGTCTTAGAACTTTATAAGAATTTTTATATAGGCTGGTGTATGCGTGTCTGTGAGCGTGTTTGAGAGTGCATGCTCCACGTACGTACGTATGTATGTTTTTTTGTTTGTTTTTTTTTTTACTTGTTTCAGTCATTTGACTGCAGCCATGCTGGAGCACCGCCTTTAGTCGAAACAAATCGACCCCAGGACTTATTCTTTGTAAGTCTAGTACTTATTCTATCAGTCTCTTTTTGCCGAACCGCTAAGTTACGGGGACCTAAACACACCAGCATCGGTTGTCAAGCGATGTTGGGGGGACAAACACAGATACACAACATATACACACATACATATATATATATATATATATATATATATATATATATATATATATATATATATACGACGGGCTTCTTTCAGTTTTCCGTCTACCAAATCCACTCACAAGGCTTTGGTCGGCCCGAGGCTATAGTAGAAGACACTTGCCAAAGGTGCCACGCAGTGGGACTGAACCCGGAACCATGTGGTTGGTAAGCAAGCTACTTACCACACAGCCACTCCTGCAAAATTTTAAAGCATATTTTTACTCTTAAGTAAAATTAAAACTATTTGATACAATTCTATCTTCATCCTTCTGTGTTAAGCACCTCAACCAAACTATTTATAACTCTCCACCTCAGCTCCACCGCTCCCTTCTCTCTTTCTTTCTCTCTATCTCAGTCCCTTTTAACTACATATACGTACATGCACACACACATATACATATAGAAACATGTATATAGTATGCATGGATACACACTTATATATACATATATATGTGCGTGTGTGTACACACACACACACACACACACACACATACATACATACATATATATATATATATATATATATATATATATATATATAAATATATATATATATATATATATACATATGTACACACATATACATACAAATTTATATATTGTATGTATATTCATACGTTTGTGTGAATATGAATACACACACACATATATGCATATATGTGTATCTATCTATATATATATCAATGCATGTATTCATATATGTATTTATTTATGTATATGGATATCTGCGCCCACCCACACACACTATCTCTTATGCAAACACCACACTGCCATACAGTCAGTACTACTCTTTTAACTTTTTCAAACTTAGATTACATTTCATAATCTTTGGACTTTTCACGTCGCTAAGTTTGTGATGATACTCCCAAGATAAGCATGGGATCGGATTATTAAAATATGTTTTCACATATACAGCTGCGCTTTGAAATTTCACTTATATCGTTCTTGGGAAGAGGGAAAAATAATGCATATGGCATATTTTACACGCCTGCATCCATCGATCGATCTATCCATCCATCCATCCATCCATCCACCCATAGATACATACATACATACATACATACATACATACATACATACATACATACATAAGGAATGCTCCATCTTTACTGATGATTGACGTCTCTTGTGCTTCTTAGTGGTCAATATCATTTCTGACTTTCCATCCAAGACCCCTCTTTAACTGTTGACTTCCGTTGCAGGCGTGGACATTTTGAAGCACAGGTGACAGAAGAACGTTGTAACTTACTGCGCGTTTCCATCTGCTTAGATCTGCACACGTCACCACTCTTCTATCGCCATAGGACATTCGGTAGATGGAATGATAAATGAAGTCAGCATAAAGTGACATCTGTACATAATTGCATTATCGTGATAAAGTTTGCACAACACAGATACTACTGTCTGAGTCTCATGATTAGTATCTAGTGACAGGCCAAAGGGAGATGACCAGTAATCACTTCAAACCGCAGGTTTTACACCAGTGTCTATCTCTTAGAAGAATGCTGTAAACGATACTGTGATATGCATATCCTACGTGTTGGAAGTGTGCTTCTCAGGAATTACTTTCTCCCTCAAGACCTCCCCATACAACCCCAAATCATCAGGACAAGCATACCTCAAAGAAGACGTGGAAATAAACTCTCACCAACAACGCAGAATGCTTCATGTCTTCCTTCAACGAAGCTTTGAAGCAGAAACGCTTCAAACAGATATGTATGTATATATAATGTATGTATGTATGTGTGTGTGTGTATATATATATATATATATATATATATATATATATATATATATATATATATATATATATATATATGTATGTATGCATATATATGCATATATACATACACATATGTACATACATATATACACATATATGTATATATGCATATATGGGTACAGGATGTCACAACACGTAAACAACATGAAACGCGAAAACAAAGTTGGGTACGCAAACAACGCGAGAAACAAATAGAAAACAAGACAAGTAACATACAGAACGACCCTTCATCAGTTGTCGGCTGTCCATCTACTCCTCATTTCGAGCATTGAAGAACAATTTGAGACTTCGAAGGCAGTTGCTCCCACAAACCAAAATAAAATTTGGGAATTTGCAGAGGGTCAAAGTTGGTAACAAAAACAGGACAGTAGAGACATACAAGAAAACCGAATGAAAACAAACATGGAGGGTCGTTAGACCAGACAAGAGAACAAACAGTAAAAGGTTGTCATTATAGTACTCGGAGTTTCAAATGTCGTAGCGAAGAGCTACGATACATTTACGTCGGCTATTAATGGCAACAAACGCCATTAAAAGCCGTTGAATGGAAGGGAAGTAACTCTAATAGGTGGGAAAAAAATACACGATACTATATTCTTACGATACATAGACATAAAACTTCCTGCGTTTTATTCAAGGGTTTTTCATAGCGTCTGTTGGCATTAATAGCCGACGAGAACGTTTGGTAGCTCTTCATAACGAAATTGACAACCTTTTACCGTTTGTTCTAAATTATAACTTATATAAATAATCCTCTATTTCGCTAATATCGAGGTCTCATTCTTTTGCTGTTACTTTTTATTATTCTTATTTATATGTGTGTGTGTGTATGTATATATATGTATGCGTGTGTTTATGTATATATATGTATGTGTGTGTATACATACATACATACATACATACATACATACATACATGCATTTGTCAAGAGCGCCGGGGATTCCCTTTTTGACATGTACTAAAAGCATAATCATGTCCTAACTTTAGCTGTTTTATTCTTTTATTTTTCATATTTACGGGTAATGCTCCTGCAGTTTATTTCGAAAATGTATGAAATGCGTATTTTATTCTATGTTTGACTTGACTGGTTTTCAATTCATTTACCTTATAATCATTTATATTTTGTATATTTGTTAAATAGCTATATTAAGCCCTTTTTAGGGACTTTGAAAACAAATATATTTTCGAAGGCTTTAAAAATTATGTTGTAAGGCCGTAAGTTTAGATTTTAAAATAGATAACTAACGTTTTAGAGTAGTTTAAATGTAGGGAATATTTCTATTGAACGTGCGACATATGGCTTTATTTACAATATCTCGCATTTTGTATTATGAAAGATTTAAGTGCATATTTTAACCGCACTTTAGCTGATGAAAAATATAGACGTATGTCAAGTTTTACATGCTTTCAGGCGCTGAAATTTAATTTTGCTTGGAATGGAAAATATTCTAATTTTTTCATGTATAGCTCGATTTATTCTCAGTTCATTCCACTTACATTTGTTTTACGTGTTTATTGATTTATGTGTGTGTATAACTATACATAAAAACAATGTATTTGTATATACCCACATGCACAGACAGTCTGTGTGTAGTTATATAATTAGTTTAACATTTAAACTTTGCTCCGGCTATATCGTTCAGTTTTGATTTTTCAGTTTTAATTTTTCCATACAATACCTTAATATATCTGAATGCACGTAAGTCACAATATTCGTTCATTTCCTTATACTTCTTAATAAATGAGAAGCAATATTTAGCCACCATTAATGAATATATGGATATGTAAAGGGTATTCACTAGGCAGAATTTGTAGGATACCGGACAGAGTATCTTACGTTTTTAATTATATCCTTCATTAATTTGTTTTTAATTCCTGCCGACGTCACCTTTAGAAAGTGATAAGATAAAACACTACACTAAATCATGTTCGATTTAATCGACTTTATCATCCCTAAACCTCATTGCTTTCGTATCATGTCAGAAATCAATATATGATTATTTACTTGCTTCTACTTTAACCTTAGCAATATTGCCAAATCTTCACTTAAAATTTTTCCTATTTACTTCTCAAGTTGTTTCTTTTACTAATAAATTTGTTTATGCTTTTTTCTTTGTATCCTATTTTTTAGACAAGACCAAATATTACAAAACCTTGTGTACAAAATGGTACCCGGGCTGTTTTCTAGTAAGTGCAGCAAACTTTATTTTTCCCAACATTTTCAATTGATTGTAGTCTGGATTTTTGTTACGTTGTGTAGCTTCAATATCAGAGAGTTCAGGTCAGGTGCGTGTTATAAGAAGAACGACTTACTTTAATCGATTGATGTGGAATAACATGTTTGAAAAGAACGTAAATGAATCAATAATGTCTAAAATTCGATGTTGAGAAGACACGAAGTCTGCAATATATGTGACCAGATCAATAAACTGCGCTACCTTTAAGAAAGCAACTCCAGTAGCTGTTTATCAGTCTGATAGCTCTTATCGACGATATATAACGTATGAAATATATAATGTATGAAATGAAAGTTCGAAAACTGTACCCAACTTCAGTTATCACTTGTTTTAAATTTAAAGGTTTCGATGAAATGATGGTATTGCTATTGTTGTTTAGCCTCGGGTTAGCTTTAAAGATAGCTCAAGCATGACCATCAAATATTTTTACATGTCAATAAATGCACTGGCTAATGTTTGCTTCTTTTGTTAAATACAGTAGGGTACCATTGAAGAAATTTGGCATCTATTTCCAGCTGGTCAGTCTTTTGTGTCGTCTTATAGCTTACATTTTCAGGGGAATATAAGCATAACGGCTAGAACGCAACATTCATTGCAAATAAAGCAGAGATTTACATGCATATACCTGTACACACACACACACACACACACACACACACACACACACACACACGCACACACACACACACATATGTATATATATATATATATACATGTATATATATGTACATGTATATACATACACATATATATATACATATATGTATACACAATATATATATATATATATATATATATATATATATATATATATATATATATCCACACATATATGTATGTATATATACATATATATACACATATGTGTGGAGGCGCAATGGCCCAGTGGTTAGGGTAGCGGACTCGCAGTCATAGGATTGCGGTTTCGATTCCAAAACCGGGCGTTGTGAGTGTTTATTGAGCGAAAACACCTAAAGCTCCACGAAGCTCCGGCAGGGGATGGTGGCGAACCCTGCTGTACTCTTTCACCACAACTTTCTCTCACTCTTTCTTCTTGTTTCTCTTGTACCAGTATTTCAAAGGGCTCAGCCTTGTCACACACTGTGTCACGCCGAATCTCCCCGAGAACTACGTTAAGGGTACACGTGTCTGTGGAGTGCTCAGCCACTTGCACGTTAATTTCACGAGCAAGCTGTTCCGTTGATCGGATCAACTGGAACCCTCGTCGTCGTAACCGACAGAGTGTCACGATGCATATGTATATATACACATATATATACATATATATATATATATATACATATAAAAGTATATATACAATAGTGAAAGCATATAATAGTGAAAGTACTAAACTGAAAGTATTATCTCATTACAATAGAGATGTTATTGTTTCACTTTTGACACGTAATACTCAAATAGTGCAAGGTATAAGGGACTTCCCGAGCTCGCATTAGGCAAGAAGTTGAAAATGTTTTGTCACATGACACTGCATGGATCCTAAGTAAGGCATGTGTAAAATTTGCATGAAATCGGTTGGGTAGTTTTCGAGTTTTAGTGATGCATACATACATACATACATACATACATACAGACAGACAGACAGACAGACAGACAGACACACATTCTCAGGTTTATGTATATAGATATGGAATTCCCAAAATTAGTGACGGTGGTAAAATGTTTGAGACTTTAGATGTTTAGTGAGAAAAGATATAAACTGTGAGAACGACCCTTAGGGAATCTAGCCAATGATCCCCTAGGGTAAAGTCTTATGCTATATTGGTAACGGTTACAACATCCTTTGGAAAATTATATATATATATATATATATATATATATATATATATATATATATATATATATATATCATATCTCATATATTTTATGCATTTTAGTATGAATATCGTATTTGTGTTTAGTTTTGAAATTAAAACATTTGGAAATGAAATTTTGAGGAGGATATTTTAAAGACGGTCGTTGAAGTACAAAAGATATGCATGAACTCCAAAATACGAATTTTTAGACTATATTCTGTTATATTGAGAGTTCAAGAAAAATCTCTCGCTGAATCATATTTTTTAAATTCATTTCGCCCATTACTCCGCGTCATTTGGGGGCACTAATCAATCAATTGTAGCATGGTACTTATTCTCTCGGCTTCCAAAAAGTGAACTACTAGATTACAGGACCGTAAAAGAACAAACAGCGGTTGTTAAGCAGCGAGAGGCAACCTCCAAGAAACACGCACGGGTGAAACACACACACACACACACACACACACACACACACACACACATACACACACACAATTGTACGTATGCATATATATATATATATATATATATATATATATATATATAACGTATTCCGCACACATTTCGTCTACCATATTCACTCACAACATGTTAGTCGGTATAGAACCGTAAAGTGGGGATTGAAAATTAAACGGGGATGCGGAGGCAGCTAGACATTTGTTTATTTATCTAATAATATACTTATTTATTCCTTTAGATGAAATGAAAAGACGACGTGATTATTACATCAAACATCCATGTTCAGGTAAGAACTACGAATCAAGTTTTATTGCTATCATTTCGCGGGTATTCATATTGTTGGACAGACTCTTTTTTTTGGGGGGGGGGGCTCCGGTTAAAAATAAACTTCTATTATCTAATCTATTTCCCTGTACGTCGAGGTCATATATATTTACAATTAAACCTATTCCCAGCTATAAATATACTTATGAAAACATAGACTTGTCCAGATGTGCCATCACTGAGACGACCGTTGAGAGAAAGGTAAAAACAACACAACCTCAGATGCAAAAATCTAAGCAAAAACCAATTTCTGTCTAGATTGTTATCAAAATTATGTAAGGAGTTAATGAAATACACATACGAAATATATATTTAGTTTTCGAATCTATCTTCCTGTACACGGAAAAAATATATACTTCCACTTTCTAATCTCTCTTTCACTCACTTTCTCTCTCTTTCTCTCTCTCACACACACTCACACACATATACACATACACGCTCTCTCTCTCTCTCTCTCTCTCTCTCTCTCTCTCTCTCTCTCTCTCTCTCTCTCTCTCTCTCTCTCTCTGTATATATATATATATATATATATATATATATATATATATATATATATATATATATATATATATATATATATATATATATATATGAAAGAAGGTTTGAAAATGCACTTATTTTTAAAATATTTATTTACTTAACCGGTTTCACTTTTTTAGAAAAAGATTATCAAAAGTCTTTGAGAATAATAAAAAATGTTAAAATACAGTTTGAGTATTAAAATGCATATATACATTCTTTGATGATAAAATATATTTAAAGTATAAAGCTTTGTATGAACTTTGTAGTGTTACATACTGATTATCACACATTCTCTGATAGTAAGATGAAAATGTTAAAAACAGTGTATGAAAATACATATATGGAAAAATATATATACATATTCTTTGATAATCGCAAAAATGAGGAGGAACTGACCTGGCTTTTTTCTTTTGTGTATATTGAGGGAATGTTTTGCTGTCTATATATATATATATATATATATATATATATATATATAAAATATCTTTCTCCCTCTCTCTCACACTCACTCTGAATTCAAATTCTTTTTTATCGAAGAAGTGTGCATGCGAATGCTAATGCAACACATTTGTTTCTTTGCTTTCATTTTGTGTTGCTTTTGTTTTTCACAAGGTAATCAATTAAATAATTTCAATGTGAAAGGGTTAGTGACATAATTTAATAATTCAAAAATGTTAAAGTCACTTTAATTCTAGTTTTTAATAATACTATCTATTATGATCGTCAGAATGTTTTTACTGCAATCACTTGGAAAACTGCACAGACACTTAAAAACAACAATCGCTCAAAACAGTACATGCGTCATGAATTTAGTAAAGTCACACTTATATGGCTAGAACATTTTACATAAATGACAATTGCACGTAGCTGTAATACTGTATGGTCAAATGGTTCAGAAGTTCACTTTGTAACCATGAAGTTTATGTTCGATCCCACTGAATAGTATCTTATGCGAATGTTATTTTCTGTAGCTTCGGATCGATCCTTACTTTGTGAATGAAACTATACAGAAACCCGTCGAATTCTGTGTAGCTATTATTCGAAAGGTATAGCCTTGTCACCCTTGTACCATGCTGGTTCTGAGAATTTCATTGAAGACATACATGATTGTGCTCAGCCATTAACTCGTTAAATTAAGATGCAAATAATGCAGTTGATATAGTTGTTGAATCTTCATTGTCAAATGACCGTTGATGCATTCTGTTTCTTTCATATACTAGAATATCTGGTATAGCGTTAACAATGACAGAAAATATTAATTTGCTGATATATCATTAACTCCTTACATAATTTTGATAACAATCTAGACAGAAATTGGTTTTTGCTTAGATTTTTGCATCTGAGGTTGTGTTGTTTTTACCTTTCTCTCAACGGTCGTCTCAGTGATGGCACATCTGGACAAGTCTATGTTTTCATAAGAATATTTATAGCTGGGAATATTGCAAAGCTTCAATCTGGATGGCGTCTAATCACTCAACACAGGACTCCCTGATATAAATCCATCTCCTTTTTGAAACCCAGCTTATTTGGTCTTTGCTATCTCTTTCACCATCTCTTACCGCAGCTTCACTGATCTGTATAACCCATGCTCTTCTTCGGTGGTATTTTTACCTCCTCCGGCTTATTTTGGACAACTTATCTTGAACAAACTAACTTCAATCAATGAAAGAAAAGCCATTATGGCGTCAAGATTCACAAGTGACACATAATGTACTAAACAGTTTTAAGATACTTTCTGTCAACATGCCAAAGCTACTTAACTGAATGCAAGCCATTTCCTATTTCCAGTACAATTCTCCTCACATTCCTAAGATTGCACTCTATTATTAATAGATCCCCACTTCCTTGCTGTAGCAAATTTCCCGTTTACCAAATCTCTGGCATTAACAATAATTAGGGACAACCTCCATATCTTTTATTTCATATCAGCATGTATTATCATTCACACGCTCTCGCATAGGTATCTCACCTCCTCTATCATTTGAACTAATTTATCACTGAATGTCGATTCTCTTTAACTTCCGATTTACTTTGTACATTCCCTGATCAGTTGCATTGGTTGTTTTTTGAGCTTGCTGGTAAATTCAGAAACATTATTCAGAAATAGGGTAGCTTTGTTAACTTATGATAAACTCTATTTTATAACTAACATGAAGTGCTTCAGTATTTAGCACGACAAAACTTATCCCTTGTATTCAGTTCTGTTCTATATCATAGCAGCAGGAAATTTACAAACGCGCTAAATGTCAGGTCTTGACTAAGTAATTGGTGACATTTCAGTGTCTTTTAATTTGTGATGTTTATAAATCTATCTAACGTTGTTCGACTGATATGCAGTCTGTCTTCTTTAGCGTGTCATATAATATAAGGGATAAATATAATACATTTTAAAATTTAGTTGTTTGGATGTTATGCTTGTCTACAATTAATTGTTAGGTTTTATTGCAAAACTTGTTTGATGTACTATTATTGCAAATGACTATTTATAAGAAATATTTTCTAATAACTATTCATATCCATTTTACAGCCACACACCAACCATGTGGTTCGGTAGACAGTGAAGTGAACGGTCTACTCAAGGCTGGGGAGGGTGCCCGTGCACACGAAAGAATCATTTATTCAGAAGATGAAAAGATAAGTTTATCACTGGAATTCAGTTCAAAGTAAGTCACGTAAAGTTTTGTTTTATACATTTACTTAAGAGAACAAAACTAATGCTGTTAGTAATCCACTCACTCAGATATATATGCATGCATACATACTTATAAAATATATATATATATATATATATATATATATATATGTGTGTGTGTGTGTGTGTGTGTGTGTGTGTGTGTGTGTGTGTGTGTGTGTGTGTGTGTGTGTATGTATGTGTGTATGTGTGTATGCATATATACATCTACATACTTATATTAAATATGTATGTATGTATATATATATACATATACATACTTATATAAATATATATATATATGTATATATACATATATATACACAAACACACACACACACATATATATATATATATATGTATGTCTATATATATGTGTATGTATATATATAAATATATATATATTACATACAAATTTAGAGGAATTACCACCAAAGTGGACTCCTAATATGCTAAAGATAAACGTCAAATTCCCTTACTACAAAGAGAGAGTTCTCATGAAAAAATTTCACCAAAACGCCAGGATGCAAAAATGAGCAAGACAAATGAAAATTTCGTGTATTTTCATTTGTCTTGCTCATTTTTACATTCTCTCTCTTCGTGGTAAGGCGATTTGACGTCTATCTATAGCATATTAGGAGTTCACTTTGGTGGTCATTCCTCTAAATTTGTATGTAATATAATTTTTAATTTTTTGATTTTTTAAATATGCTAAGTCACTCGTTTTAATTGATTAATATCAATTTCTACCCTCATTATTTAATTTATATATATATATATATATATATATATATATATATATATACAGATATAGGGCAGGGAATTGTCAATTAGTAATAAAATTAATATCAGTAGTTCTTTGACTGCTATTTCTAAATTCTCAGTATGTTGGAGAAGCAACTCATGCTAATCCCTGTATTTTATGATTATATATATATATATATATATATATATATATATATATATATATATATATACATACATACATACATACATACATACATACATACATACATGTATATATACATACCTGCATGCATATAAATGGAATTTTGAAGATGATAAAGAAAAGTAGTACTAAATTGATTTTATAAACATGTGTTAAGATAATATGATATTTCTCAGTTCCAGAGCTCCGGCTCGTAACGTATAAATTACCATTGCTTTCATTATTCCTTCAAACAATTACAACCCAGGGAAACAGAGTAAGACGCTGAACTTTCAATTTTTTTTCCCGGGCTTCTACCAAATTCGCGTTTTCAATTATCTTCATTGTCCATTCATCAAGGCTGCTCTGCCACATTATTTGTGATCTTCCTCTTTTGCCAGGAATGTTTCCTTTCAATGATCATATTCGCTAGAGTTATAGTGTTATTATGTTGTGTTATATGACCAAACTATTTCATTTTGCACCTTTTAACAATTGACAGAAGATTTTCACGATTCGCCGTTTTTCAATTTATTTTATAGAAGTGCCTATAATCACTGTAATAATATTAGTACTTGTTAAAGCAACTCACCAATTCCATTTATCTGGAGATAGATCGAAGAACCGGTTATGCAACGTCGGAAAAGCAGGTTTTGGTATTTGGTTATGGACCTTCATGTTCTGACTTAAAACCCTATCCAGCTCCGTTTTGTCTTTTGTCCATCCAAAATCACTTAAATATATGCACCAGTCGATAAAATAATTATTGGGATCAATATAAACGGCTATACCCAAGAATGTGCTGCCCAACATTGCTCTGGTTAAGCGAACGTAAAACAACATCAGTGACAGCGACGACGATGATGATGATATATTACAGTAACCAAATAAAAGTGGTAGTCAATTGCAAAACATATATATTTCCTACATTAAGCTCAATATGATTATAGATAATGACAGACATTGTAATATTTTAACTATTGGCAGGAGGCAAAAAATTTCATACGTGAATTATTTACTTTGACATGAAAACACGTATTAGTACTTTGATGATGTCTTCCTGAATAAATCGAGGAACCAATGGAATTGCATCAAGAAAAAATAAGCTTTGCAAAGCTAATACTACCTCAAGCTGTAAAAAGTAGAAAATATGAACCAATGTGAAAGTATTTACCTGCTCGTTCGATTCGCGAGAAACAGTAGTCATGAAAGTAATTTGAAGTCACTAGTGCAAGCAAGAAAGACTCTTGTCCTTTTAGAAGTGCAGTTATGAGTTGTTCTTGTATTGTAATAGCCAATAAAAGATAGGTAGAGGGGATCAATGTTAAAGTTACTTGTCTCCGTTATAATTATAATACAATGAATATTATATACCGAATTCTTTGGCTGGTTGTTGCTATTTTACTCTATCATCCACTGTTATCATAAAGAAAGAAAAAAAACAGGATATAGTCAACTCCTTCTTTGCTAAATTGTTCAACACCTTACCAATACTGCTATCGGTATAAAATGTGCATGTGAAAATATGTACTGGAAGAAACCTCAGTATACAGATATGTACGAGAAATTGGTTAATTGAAATATATTTTTGTGCGGAAGGCAGGTTAAATGTTTAGGGAACAGCCCTTCATCAAAGAGCTTCTGCGCGAAACGTTACATTCCTGTTCTTCACGATGGAAAAAAAATATGTACTCCACTCATTTTGCATTTACTATTTTCTGACGTAGACCATTACTATGGCATTAGTCCTCTCTTAAAATTTACAGTTAGTGTCCAAATATATCGATGAAAGAAGGACGGAGTTCTTAGCTAAAACCCTTGATAATGTCATCGTTATATGATTATAAAACATTTAAAAATTAATCAGTGTCCTCAATTTTCGTAGATTAACACGTAAAACTTAAGTAAAATATAAAAAAGATTTAAATCTGATATGCTGTTTTATCACAGAAAGATTAATTTCATTTATTGAGGCGAAGGAGTTTAGTTGCTACTATCGACTCCAGTATTTGACAGACATTTAATTTTATTGACCCCTGAAGATAAAAGGCATTGCAAAGTATGTTTTTTTTTTCCGATGCTTAAACGATTCTGACAACTCCCCGCCTTCGAAGCTTATTTGCTGATCTTATTTGTTTGTTGCTTTATTCGACCTCTATGTAAGTGGCTTCTTTTTTTTTGTTTTTTAGTGGCTGTCCACCTGATTGTTGTCATCATCAAGAAGAAAGTGACCGGGTAAGGATTTTAAAGAATATTTCCTAAACTTTATACTCCTCGTTATTAGACTGGAAGTTAATTTTTGCTGTAAACATCCTTTATATATGAAACACGGCATGCATATATACATACATACATAGATACATATATATATATATATAGATAGATAGATAGATAGATAGATAGATAGATAGATAGATAGATAGATAGATATACATATATATATATATATATACATATATATATACATACATATATATATATATATATATATATATATATATGTGTGTGTGTGTGTGTGTGTGTGTGTGTGTGTGTGTGTGTGTGTGTGTGTGTGTGTGTGTGTGTGTGTGCGTGTGCGTGAGTGTGTGTGTAAGTTGTTAAAATATATGAGAATTTTAATTCATGCAAACGATCGTTTCGTACAGATATATAAAAATCATGCAAATTCATGATTGAATTGAATTAGATTAAATGAATTAAATAAATTAATTAATTATGTATATCAATGTACTCTTCAGTGGAGGAAGTATAAGCAAAATTTATAATGAACTTGAGAAAGTAAATAGCAGAAGAATAGAATCTAGGAGATTCATATTTATTCTTATGAGAAAGAGATGTGAGTCAAGTTAGATATTTACTATAACTATGTATACGCATATGTGCACATATACATAAATAGATATATACCATGATGAATGCAAAAAGTATCTTGGAATTGATGGAAATATTGCAATGAATAGATCCAGAGTGACAAGGGAATAGTGCAGCTGACTTCAAAACGTATGTAAGTCAGATCTGTTCACATTCAAACTCGATGAGCCATTTTCTGCAGTCACAATGCTGGTACTAATGTTTGAAGCACTGCACTTGATACGTGAAGAGATCAGTAATTTGACCATTGATAATTCCTACATTAACGGTGGCACTGACACGATCTCTATTAACCAGAAGGATTGGCGGTAGATACTTAATGTTAGTTCAAATGGTGCTTAAAAATCGCATCGCATTTACTAAACAGCATGCGCACTTAACAGTAACAATGATAGCATCTTGATTATAGGTGAAGAACTCCAGTATAGATATATTCTGAGTATAGAGCTATCCAGTTGACTAGGGGATGGTAGAAAATCCTACTTTTAACAAACCCAATTAGACAGTGACTCTCATCAACAGAAAGTTATGCACGATTACATGTTCCAGAAACTAGATTGTACCAACATCATTGACAAATCTAGTAGTTATTCTGGGACCTACCATACATACATTACATTCCACCAGGGAGAATATGGCACTTGCTGTTCACGAGCAGGGAATAGCAACTAAATATTTGGTCAATAAAAGAGATAAAGATACCTCCAAACCTCAACGCTCTGATAGAAAATTCTATTGGGGAATAGTAATACGGAAGATCGTCACCAGCTGCCCGTAGTTACTCTCAAGTCACAGCCTCCTCATGGTGCATATAATTGTTACCAAGTTTACTTACTAAGCTAAACGCAAGATATATTGTCCTGGTAGTCATACAATAAGGCACAATGGAACCAGAGTGTGTCTACTGCTTTAAAAACAAGCAACACCAGTGAAACATTCCAATAAAAACAGCAATCCGGTGCAAAGGCAAGACAAATATTATTCTGTGGGACGAGGAACAAAAGTAAATCACCGTTGTAGAGGTCAGCTGGTCAGTGAATGTGAATCTTTCACCTAAACCTCTGAGAACAACTATGCTAAACAGATGTGGATCTTACAAGTTCTATATCTTGTATTCTGAAACAAATTTGCATAGAAGTCTGGAAATGCTTGTTGTCTCCAAAACGAATGACAGACTTTCATCTAACAAATTAGAGATACAATGAGTATTTACTAAACATTGCATGGATTCTTCATTCGATGTCCTTAGAGTGAGCACACACACACACACACATATATATATATATATATATATATATATATATATATGCTTACTCTAAAGAAATTATTCACGTATGTGCATATAACATGTACACACAAGCATACATGCATAAAGATTAATTGCACACACTCGCAAGCTAAGTGGCATATACGCCCAGTCCAATAATAAAAAGATGTCATCGCATACATTTTCGAATAGGGAAATATCAACTCACAGATGTTTCACAAACCCTTAATACTGACCTAATTCTAACCCAAAAGTAGCCTCATGGTTTTGTTAGCGCTCTGTTCAAATTCTGCGGACAAATTAAATAGATCTCAAACAAAATTAACATATTTAAAAACACGCAGACATTGACGCTTACAAACTTGCATTCATACATGAAAATAAACTAACAACCATACATTCCAAATTAATGAGGACTTAATATTCTATAATACTCAAGGAAAATCTCTCGACTTCTATCAGTTTGTTGAAAGCAATATTGTTTAGTGGACAACGGCAATAGTTTCTGGCAAAACCATACGTTGAAATCTTTTATTCTTGTCTTGCTCTTGAATCGGTGATTTTCTCGTCAGATAGCACAATCACATAGTACCTCTCTCTCTCTCTCTCTCTCTCTCTCTCTCTCTCTCTCTCTCTCTCTCTCTCTCTCTCTCTCTCTCTATCTCTCTCTCTCTCTCTCTCACTCTCTCTCTCTTTCTTTCTTTCTCTCTCTCTCACTCTTTCACTCTCTCTCCCCCTCTTCCTATATTTCTCTTCGTTTCCCTCTCTCTCTCACTTTTCCTCCTCCATGTGTTTTTCTGCCTCCCTCTCTAACATACATCCTATAAACTCTGAAGGGCAGATGAGTGGGCATTTTTTGACTCACTCATTTTCCCTCCAATACAGCAACAACTTATTTACCGTCATTTCCACCAACACCCACTTCTAAGAAGATTATACTTTTCTTCGTTTCTCCCTCACCTCCCGCACTCATACACTTGCAAGCTCTACACCTCAAACCAAATCTGCATAAACACCAGGGGTTGGGACCTTGAAAAACCAACGATTGAGGTTGTACCTAACCTGTTGCCTTCAGCTGCACACAGACACAATCTTCATATATCATTAAAAAGATCTATCGCACTTACTCCTCCACCAACAAGCAACTCATACCTAACACCTTAATTCTAGGTCTCATCACCACCGAGGATTTCTTCTGGTGAATGGTAAAAGCTGTAACTTTTTAGCCAGAAAATCCTTCCGCCTATAGCAACTAATAACACAAGTCAAATTTACAATAGAGTAATGTTTGCACATCTGGGTCTGTTTCCGTTACACATTTCTCTTAGACTGCATATAAAGGAAAGGCAGTCACTGACATTAAGTCAACTGATTGGCATGAAGCGGATTACTAACTCCACTCATTTTCCCCATAGACATGTTGTCTCCTCTTATTGTCTTTTCGATCTCTACCATAACGGTTTCTCATAGCTATCCAAGGCTTCTACTCACAAATATCGTCCCCACTGGTCTTTCCCGTTTATGTCCCAAGACCACGCTCTAAACATTGTAGCTTGATACTATGGCCCAGGACATCGACTCTGTGGAATTTTCTTCTTACATGGTTATTTTCTTTCTTTCTTCTTCCTGCAACCATCCAAGAGAAATGCTAACGGCATCAGTCTCATCAGTCTCATATAGCCTGATACGCCTATAGGCACGATGACTCCTCTCAGATCAAACCAATAAAAATAATACAAACGTTCATATGTCCCCGCATGCATACGTGCCTATAACGATAGATACACACACACACACACACACACACACACACACACACACACACACACACATACGCATGCATGTATTCGTATACATATATATACAAATACATCACACAAATACATACATATACTTACATATATAGACACATAAATACATACATACCTATACACAAATACATGGGCATAATTATATGCTTGTGTAGGCGGCCTTTGGTCATAAGAGTAAAATAACAATAGTAACAACAACCAGCTTTTTATTTCCAGTGAAAGCATGCTTTATCCTTGATTGATATTCTTCATTGAAATTAATGCCCTTGGAAAAGTTAAATCATGTCTTATTTGCCATGTGATGTACTGTCAAACTGCGTCGGACCGAATGCTTCTCAAAGTTAATAAATAATGTCTACGTTGCAGTTCCTTGCAGGACTACAGCCACTGTTCATGCTGGCATCCGCTCTTTAGGACAAGTGGCTGTGAGCTTTGTTCTGGATTCCCAACTGTTTGAAAAGATGTGTGCCATCCTAGTATTTGACTATTTCATCGAAGCCGAGAAATGATAGTAAAATTTATCTCGGTAGGCAATGGACACAGAATATAAAAACTGGTACAAATGATACATGTTATCCTTTGTCCAAAGGTTCTACCAACCAATCCACAGCTCTTTTTTTTTTACCTCTTCCCCTAAAATACAAATCCCAAGTCAAAATTGTTCCAGTAAAGGAGTTCAATTTCCTTAATAACATAGATTCATAAGTTTGTCAATCTCATTTTCCTTCATATTATGTGCTTTGTGTTATAAAATGTCAACATTCAAGATTTCATTTTCGATTTCGTTCATTTTTTTCGGAGAAATGTGTTTTTAGATATCTTGGCGTCATATTTGTTTTACCTTAGCATCTCACTCCCAAATGAGTGATTTACGTTTTCTTTTTAACGTAACTTCCCTAGTGAATGGTTTTAATTTATTTCATTCGTATTCTTTTGTAATCAATCTTAAAATCTCTCCTAGCTCCGCAATAGCAAAAATACCTTTGGGCACATCATCATTTACATTACTTTTTAATTTCATTATGTGTTCAATATAAAAGATATATTTAATATTTTAGTCTCACTATTTTTAAGTATAAATAGAATTGTCAGTCCTTTGTATTTTTAACGTGAAAATTTGGAGAATTTACCAGAGCACGTCTATTTATATTTTTAGTCCTATCTTTTGTTTATCTCAATATATTTCGTGAAATATAGGGAGGAAGCTTATAACTTGTAATGATAATGTACTATTAGATGTTCTAGTACAAACCGCGAATAAAATTATATGATTAAGAGACGGAGGAGGTAAGAACTAAAAAGAGTAACTTAAAAATGAGTAAGCAAAAAAGGGAGGCTTGCTGTAAGAGTAGAACATATATGGTTTCACTGCTACACAATGGCCAGTAAGGTATGTTTTTATATGATAAATATTGAACTATCGTTATTTAAAGAAAATTATAGCAACAAGAGGAAACAAGTTTCGATAAAGATAAAGAAGCGAGCTGTGGAATATCAACTTTGTGACTTGATTTCGATTTCGAATAACTGAAAATAAAGTCACTAACAGCACATGTATTCTTAATACAGTTGTATCACGCACTTTCGTTCTCCTCAATTAGAAATTAGAAGTTTTATGTCTAAGAAGCATTTTGGAATCCATGTTGGTGCCGTCTCATTTTACGTGCAGCACTGAATATTCATCAGAATAACATGAATACTGCAACCCCCAAATCTGCCTTTCTCTTAAAGAGGCTTTTTTTCCTTTAAATCAAAATAAACTTTTTCTTTATCTGAAATTTTATTCCTGTTTGATTTGAATTTTAAATTGAATCGAACTCTATCGTCGGTTTCATAGTATCATTTACTGAGTGCTCTTGATATTAATAATTACCATATCATTCAGTTGTTTCTTTTATTTAATTGAAACGAGTTGAGTTGCGGAATAAGAATCAATTTTCAATATCTATTTGCCACGATTTAACATTCTTTGTCTAGCAGTTACATAATCCAAATTACAAAACATACCACATTATATCGGATTCTCTTTTCTTTTTCTTCTTAACACTCGGGAAAACTTCAAAGGACTGTTGAGTTTTTATGTTCTTTGTTTTCAACACTAGTGAACCACTTTGTTAATCGACATATTGCAACGATTATTCTAGTATCATCTTAGGTTACTTGCTGAGAAGCATTAAAACTTTTTTTTTTCTTTTCGATTTTCGAACAAGTAAAAATATCATGAAATATCCGTGCGATTTAATCGTGAATAAGACAAATACTTTTCAAGTAGATGTGGTTCAATCAAATAAAATGGTTGGAATAAAGAAAACAATCAACAGTTACTAACGTATAATAATAGTTAAACAGTAAATCGATCGACTGAGATTTTGTCGTGTGAGCAGGAAATAAAATGTTGCGTTAACTACTGAATGGCAAAAAATATACTTTCCTTTGGTATAATTTAGCCATGCTTCCATGTGTTAGTCGAACTTATCATGCCATTTCTGTCGTCATAACGGCAGCATCAAGGGATGGACTAGCTTTATATTTATCTACAAAAATGTTACAATAGTGAGGTTTTATAGTAGCTAACTAACCAATCGACTTAAAAGAAACACTTTTTATATTAAGTTCAGAATTTACTTACTATTCTTGAAATTTCCTTATTGGTAAAACTATGTTCGAAAGTTTCAGATCTGCAATCCATCAATACTGCCTTCACATTTCCCACAATCGCTCTAGAATTGACCTTTTCACTTTATCAATAATGTTCTGTCAATCGACACTGTTTCACTTACCTCAATTTTAAATGAAACGGCCATCAATCTTCCTTCTACAGTTCAATTTAACTGCCTTTACGTTGCTGGTGATTGCAAGATGTGTTCTCCAATGAGCGGGGTATTCGACGCATCGTCTCTTTACGTTCTGAGTGAAAATACTCTCATGGCTGAATTTGTCATTCATCTTTCGAGGGTCGATTGATTAAAGCACTAGTTAAGAACTGGAGTCATTATAATTAAATGTCCCTTTTCTCAAAAGCATGTGGCTTGCATGAATGCTAGAAATCATCATCATCGTCGTCGTCATCATCATCATCATCGTCATCATCATCATCATTATCATCATCATCATCATTATCAATGAATAAGAAAGCAGCGATATGCCATCAAAGTGACACAGGGGTAAAATATACAAAACCCAATATACCCATCATGACTACCCGTCTGATAAGGGTACACCTGGCACATGCATCACAACCATATGTGCGCAACGTGTTAATCTCAAGTGAAGATAGACAGCGCATGACCTCTCTCAATATTTCATATCTTGTGCCACTAGTAGAAAGGCCCCTTTATTTTTACTATTATTATTATTATTATTATTGTAGTATTAGTAGTAGTAGTAGTAGTAGTAGTAGTAGTAGTAGTAGTAGTAGTAGTAGTAGTAGTACCACAAAACCAAAAGTTTTGAAGGAAGAGAACAGTGGATTATAGCAACATTAGAATTTGACTGGTACTTGTTTTGTAGATCCTGCACTCTCGCCTATCAGTAGTATTTTAATGTTGATTCATGATATAAGTATACGGTTCACATGTGTTTTAATAGCAATTTCTGACATAGGCATGAGCTCTGAATTTGGGGCACAAGTAGAATTTGCCGATTACATGGAACCCGGTATTTGAATGGTACTTATTTTACCGACACCAGGACGATGAAAGACTAAGCTAGTGAGATATAAAATCAGAAAATACAGTGCTGAATAAATACTGCAAAACATTTTGTCCGATGTTCTAACATTCTGTACATCTTTTACATCTGCATAAGCAAAATAAGATAAAGGAGTATACCTGTTTACCTGAACAGTATAACTCTACTGCTATATAACATTCTTGAACCTACTTATAATTTCAGATTAAATCTCTTGCTAAGCATCTACAACAAAGGAGTTGCTATCACAATATTCCATAAATTAATTATACACACACTTTAATATAAAATCGCTTTCTGTACTTTTTTCGTTGCAGCTGAAATTAAATCTACTGCGTGTTGCTGGTAAATACCGAGTGAAAAAGAAGAAAATATCTTCTCTTGTAAGTACTGAACTTTCAGTGACTTTTCAGTTCATACTTAACTTTTCAATGGTTCGTTCTTTTATTACAAGAGTAAAGCTAACATCGTTGTGTATTTAGATGCATATCTAATTCTCTTCTGCTCCGTTATAGTGCAATCGTAGGAGAAAGGAAGAGAGATGACAGATAAGTAACTTCAGAAAAGATGAATGTATAAAAGGCGTAGTTACAAAGATGAGATGGAATAAAGATAGACAGGAAAAGAAGAGAGGAAACAATGGCGGAAAGATAGGGAGAGAAAATGAGACAAATGATAGCAGAGAGGAAAGAAAATGGACGAGACAAAATTTCAAATCCCCCAAAAAATTATTCAAATACACAAGTATATTAGCACGTGCACATACACACACACACTCTCACACACACAAACACACACATAATAATCTTTATTTTATGAGAGTTTATATAAATATATTTGGTACGTTGCTTGAACCATGTTTTCGCTCTTTCTTCCTCTCTTCCCCTCTCATTTTCTTCCCCACTTTCTTTCTCTTTCTCATTTTGTCTTTCTTTTTCTATTTCCTTCTTACTAACAAGGATACATTATTTTTGAACATGTAAAATACAGAAATGACCGTAATTTACAGAAACCAAATTTTCGCTTATTTTTTTTGCTCACTTTTCTCGGTCTGTCTCTCTCTCTCTCTCTCTCTCTCTCTCTCTCTCTCTCTCTCTCTCTCTCTCTCTCTCTCTTTCTATCTATTTATCTGGCTATCAATCTAACTATTTATCGTTGTTTGTTATAGTTATTACGAACTGAACGATTTAATTTGATGATATTTAAAATATAGTTTATGTAGAGTTAAAATATGGGGGAAAATGTTTTTTTTCATACTAAAGGTATTTTATTATCATTTTCAATTATTGAACGACATCTATCGTAGCATCGAGTTGATCTGAGACTATTGAGTGAAATTGAGCTGATGGAAACTGTAGGGAAGCTAATTAGATGAACTCCACATGTGGCTGAATGTTAGATTTAATCCATCGCTCAGTTTGACACTACAAGCAACCTCTTGAATCTACTTATCAAAGTCCACTCTATTGTTTGCAATGCGAGATCAACACATGAAACCTGGTTTCTTCTTCTCCTTTGCTACATGACTCTGAGCACATCATCTTTAGAATAAACTATAAAAATCCATAAGTAAATCTATAACGGCTATAAATTGAAATGAACCTGATCCTTGTATACTAACTGGCATATTTTTTAACGTATCCCAATACTATAGATTTTGAAAATGTTTCAACAGACTGACGTCGCCCACCAATTTTCTTTCTACTTACATTTATTCACTTTTTTTAATTTTCTTTTGCTTTCAAAAAGATAAAATAATTTTTAAAATTTAATTTCTAACTATTTACTTATACTTGAACATTAATAATTCTACTAATAAAAATAAATTTGATAATACTTCTTTCTGTAGGCTTATGACCTGAAATTTTGAGAAGAGAGGTCTTGTCCATTACATCGACCCCAGTGCTCAACTGGTACTTATTTCATCGACCCCGAAAAGATGAAAGGCAAAATCGACCTCAGTAATTTAAACCTGATACGTATTCTATCGGTACTCTTGCTGAACCTATAAGTTAAGGGGATGTAAACAAACCAACAGTGTTTTGTAAGTGATAGTAGTGATGAGAGGCAAATACGAGTACAAACACACAAACACACAAACACGCACAAACACACAAACACACACACACACACACACACGCACACACACACACACACACACACACACACACATACCGGATTCGGCAAATACATTTACCCACTATTTAAACATAATAATTTTCACATTTTTTAAGCATAAATTGAAACATTCTCATTCGCAAAATATTTGCAAACGTTGTATAACAGTTCCTAACGTTATTTTATTGTTTACTCTTAATTAAATATGATGGCACAAACAAAACTGGAACAAATTGTATATTGAAAATGACTGGTATAAAGAAGTATGATAATAAAATAATTAAGAATAGATTGAGGTGGTAGCAAAGGGCGGCCATCTTCAAATATAAATATACATTAAAATTGTCAATAAATATAACAATCTACCAGTAAATTTTCATTTACTAAAACCTAAAACTTTTTATTCTGTCATAAAATAAATAATGAGTAAATATAGGAGCAGGAGTGGCTGTGTGGCAAGAAGCTTGCTTCCCAACCGCATGGTTCCGGGTTCAGTTCCACTGCATGGCACCTTAGGAAAGTATCTTCTACTATAGCTCCGGGCCGACCAAAGCCTTGTGAGTGTATTTGGTAGACAGAAACTGAAAGAAGTTATATATACATATATATATATATATTTGTGTGTCAGTGCTTCCCCCCCCCCACCTCGCTTGTTGGTATATTTACGTCTCCATAACCTAGCGGTTCGGCAAAGATGTCCAATATAGAATAAGTTCTCGGGTTAAAATAATCACCTGATATTTGTTGAGGGCTCGTTTGAACTACAATTTTAAGGGCTATGAGCTAGAACGAAAATTATTTGTTTTTTCTTTGTTTATGGGGGTCTGGGGTTCAAAAAATCGAATCAGGGCATATCGACCAAAATTGCCTTTTTGGTGTATTGCGGTTAAAAATGAGTATCTGCAAGATCTCGCCAGCTTTCAATCGAGGATAACATCCATGACATCTTCAGAAGAATGTCCAGCACGTTGCATCCAACAATTGCTTCGAAACGTGCCGTCCAAAGTTATTCTGTTTGTAGTGATGTTGGTCACACAGCTCGTTCTTCAAAACATAAGAAAGTGTCTGCTTTGACAGAAAAACCATCAAGAATCGAATCACTATATTAGTGACTGGTCCATGTTACGCATATTTATTGTGTTGTATTGTTGTTTCAATATTTGCTATGAATAAGTCACCAGTTTTCACTATTTAGTTTCAAATGATTCTGATTTTTGTTGTGAATCAAAGCGGGTGGGGGTAGTTTTCATTATATTTTTTTCCTTATTTTTCGGAGGTAGACTATAGTAAAGTTTCAATCCAAGGATTTGTTGGGGATATTTTCCTTTTGTTATCTCATGTTTAGGCCCTTCTTCAGTTTCGGCGTAAGCTAGGCAAAATCCTCCAAACCGGAATTTGACCTTCCTAATCAGATTTTGACTCCATAAAATAGGCTAAATACAAAAAAGTGCATTTAAGATCAATTATTTCAAGAAATTTATTAGGTTTTGAGTCCATTATATGTTTCCTGCTTTTATACTTGTTTAATCACGTTGCTGATCAATAACTACCGTTTCTCCCTCACCTCCCGCACTCATACACTTGCAAGCTCTACACCTCAAACCAAATCTGCATAAACACCAAATTGGAATTAAACTTTTTGTGTGGCCTTTTTACCCCCTTTGAACTGAGTTTTTCCACAGGTTACATAAAATGTTGAGGATGTCAAATATGTTAGCCCTTGATATGTCCTCCCTTTCCCTCTTCGGTCGTCTCTTTCGTGGGGTATGTTTCATCTAACATGTTGATAATATTATATCTCATCTCCTATTCATATACTTACTGATTCTCTTATGACTACTACTGCAGGTACGGTGACGTCAGTATTTCGATAAAATCTAATATGACTGAAAGACAGATGTCCGGGTTTGACTGCCGTACTTATCGAAATTCTGAAAATAAAGTTGCACCCTGAACTAATATGGTTTTCTTTCTCAATACAAGAATATTTATAATTAGAGTTCATTAGATTTCATTATATTCACTATATTAAAAATGTTAGTCATTACAGTAAATGTGCATAGTTGCACAAACTTGCCACCCGCTTTACTTCTCCCTGCCAGATTTAGTAATTAAGCAGGAAGTAGGTAAGATTCATATTTAACATGCTTCATTGTATTTTGTTCTGGTATGTTATTTTTTATTCAAATTTTATTGTAGGTGTCTGACTGCCGCTACCTCTTATGTCCAGCTTCGGTAACAGTTTCACATCTAAAAAAGTTTATTCGAATGAAGTTTTCTCTTTCCCCTCGATACAAGGTAAGTATTTAAAAAAATTATATATGAGAGAAAGAGCTGAGTTCACTGAACTAAAACAACTTTTAAGCATTTAGATTATTATATTGTTTATAGTTACATACATACATAAATACAGACAGACAGACAGACAGACAGACAGACAGACAGACAGACAGACAGACAGGCAGACATCCAAACATACAGTTTGCTAATCCAGTACCCAGGATACACTTTTAGCTTCATACCTATTATTATTGGAGCAACAGTATACATACCAACTCCTCTGGAACTAAGCTAAACTTGGGATCTTGGGAAGAGTACGCAACTCCTTCATTCATAAGCTATAAATGATCACGGTATCTGAAACTATAAAAATCTGCAAGAACTTCTTAAGATGTTTAAAACATGATGCTTTCCTTCACAACATTGCTACCAAATGGGTAAGCCGGTTAAAATTTCTTCTAAATTAAAAAGAGAAACGGGACATACATACTTGCAGCCATACATACATACATACATACATACAGACAGACAAACAAACAAACAAACTTGCGGCACTAATAATACACACATACGCTCTAATGAAATACAAAACAAAAACAAAATACTTTCCATACCATCGCAAGCAGAGGTTGGTTATAATATAATGTTAGTTTGGATATATGATTGACTTTAATATTATAACAAAAGGAAAGGTGACCGTGCTAGGAGGATCCTTAGCACGCCGAGCAAAATGCTCAGCGACATTTCGTCCGTGTTTATGTCCTAATTTCAAATTCTGCCGAGGCCGACCTTGCCTTTCATCCTTTTGAAGTCGATAAAATAAGTACCGGTTAAACACTGAAGTCGGTGTAATCGGCTTAACTACACTCCCCGAAATTGCTGGCCTTGTGCCAAAATTTGAAATCAATATTAAAGGAAGGAAAAGGCGGTGAGCTAGCAGAATCATTACAACGTCGAACAAAATGCTTAGTGGGATTTCGTTCGTCATTACGTTCTAAGTTCAAAGACCGTCCGTGATGACTTTGCTTTCATCTTCTTGAAGTAAGTACCAGTTGAGCACCGGGGTCGAAGTAATCAACTTGCCTCCTCCCAGAAATTGCTGGCATTGTGGCCAAAATTTAAAATGAATATCATAACGAAGAAATATATTTCGCTATCAATATAACTGTTGGTTGTTGTTTGAAAAACCAAGATTACATAACTTTTGACTCGCAAAATAATAAATAAGTTTAGTTGTATATAATTTCAAATATAATTTATATAATTTCAAGTTAAACTAAGAATAGGAACGATATGTAGAAGGCAATATGATATATATACTTGCATAACGTTACATGTGTGTATGTATGAGTGCGTTTGTAGAAAATACATGAAAAGGGAAGATGTACAGGTATATATGTGATTGTGTACATGTTGTAGTGAAAATGGTACACTCCTTCCCACGTGAAAAATTGGTATGAGGTAGGCAGCCACTATAAAGTCAGACAGTCAGTCGTTGTAGGAGGTCAATGCTAGTAAAGTCGTTGTACGAGTTCTTAGTTGGAGTCAGTATCAGTTACGTGTTATAGTCGAGTTCGAGTTACAGTCAAGGTAGACGTTACAAAGTCGTTGTCATGCGGAGCTGTCAGTGATAGCACGATGGACGAGTCAAAGATAATAAAACGTGGAATACCGCCACAGCATAATGGCGGCGCCAACAATATTACAGTACCGACGACAACATACAAGTGGACGAGGATGCACATTATAACAGTATATATATGTGTGTTACATGGATGTAGTTTTTCAAAACAATATGATGTTAATAAGTATGGCACGTTTACGTATACATTAATTCGGGTTTAATTCCACAAGTGAACAAAGGCGTAAATGCTTCTTTCTACTATGGACTATCGCTCAACTTTGGCTGTAAGCAATAAATATTGAGTGAGAGATAAGTACAGGCAAAGACAAACAGATCTGTGCAATGAACTGTTATTTATTACAGCTATATAAATTTAATTTTGTTGAAGGACGGAAATTTCTCCAAAAGGCAAGCAAACACCTTCAATAGGTTTTAACATACAACCTATGAACCATTTGTCCAAAACGATACCCATTCACCTATTTCACCTATTCCTATTTAAGTATTTTACAATACAAATTATCTTGTATTTAAATATGGCTTACTTTACTGAGACGGTGAGCAAGCAGAATTGTTAACATCCCGGACAAAATGCTTACCGACTTTCGTCCCTCTTCACGTTCTGAGTTCAAGTTCCTTTGAGGTGTTCTTGTCCTTTCGGGGCTGATGAAATAAGTACCAATTGAGCACTGAATCGGTGTAATTGTCTAGTCCCCTCCCATCAGAATTGCAGGCCTTGTGCCTATAGAAGAAAGGATTTTTTAAATTTTATTATAAAGATTAATAATGATTGTGCAGTGTTTCTTGATGCAGACTATCTGTATAGTAATCTGCTTGTTTGTTCGCCCATTATACTTCAGTTAGCTAGAGAGATGGAGGTGGATTGAAAGTGAGAGGGGAAAAAAGGAGGAATATGAATGAGTAGAGAAGAAAGAAGAGAGGAATATAATAATACACTAAGGCCAAATGCATCACGGGGTTAGTTGAAGGGAGAGGCGAAGAGCGAGAGAAAAAGACAGTGAGAGAAAAGAGAGAGAATGAAGGGTTAACGAAGTGTTGTAGGGTGGTGAGGGAGAGGTAAAGAGAAAAAGATGTGTTTAGGATACAATACTTGGCAAAGGGTGATGTTCTGGTGGTGAGGTTAAAGAAAGATAGATAGAGATAGACAGGAGAGGTAGTTGCATTAAGAGAGAGAGAGAGAGAGTGAGGCAAATAGCATTTATTTTCTCAGAGTAGGGACACAACAACAGCAAGAAAAAGTAGAAATAAACAACAGCTGAACTGAAATGAAATTAGCTTTGTTTCTGAAAACTATAGTGATGATGATGATGATGATGATGGTGGTGGTGGTGGTTTTGGTGGTGGTGGTGGTTTTGGTGGTATATTTATAGTGAAAAGTAATTTTTTATCGAATTAAATCTATATTATCCTTCTACCTGTTTGTTCACACTTTAGTTTATTAGGGAAGAAGAAGAGATGGAGTGAGAGAGAGAGTGGAAGAGGGAATGTGAAAGAGCAGATAGCCAGCCGATGCATTATGGTTAGTGGAAATGAGAAGTGAAGAGAAAGAGAGAAATGTTAAAGACATGAAGAGGGGAATTACATGGTTAAAAAGTTTGTTGGAGAGGTAGAGAGAAAGGGAGAAATATAAAGTACTTAACTGAAGGAAATTTTAAAACCAAATAATAGATAATTGTGACTGCAAGTGAAATAACTTAACAAAATAAGAATTGAAATGCAAATCATCCATTCTTTCTTAAATAGCTTCTCTTAATCTTTTTCGTTCTGTGGAATTTCACGGGTCTCATTTATAGTGATATAATGTATTTACATTTCTGGATAGGATTTAGTGCAATTATGCGAAATTCTCTTATTTTTTATATGAGTTGCCATCACTCAGTAAAGAATATGTTAATGTTGAATTTACCGGCAAACTAAAATGATTATCTAAAGGACTATTGTAAACCCATTAATATCACCAAAATATATGTGGCCATAAGTTTTAAAACTGAAGTTTGCTGTGAAGTTTCGATTTCCTCGTACATTTCTCTCTAGATAAGCTGGTTCACCAGTGCATCATTCACTTGTCTCTTCACATTTCTTGGAATATGATACATGTAAACCTAAAAACTGTCTTTCATTTCGTAGCCAACAAATCTAACTGTTTATAAAACATAATTTGTTTGTACTTTTCAGATTGACATATTCCATACGGACGAATCTCTGAGTGACAGTTACACGTTAATAGATATTGCATACATCTACACATGGCGGCGGGTATGTTTGCTATCAATTTATTCTCTATAATCATCGTCACTATTATTCTTATTTTCCTTATTTTCTTTTTAACTCAGAGCATAAAAGGCGAAACAAATATCTTACATTATATGTTCGGGATCTTTACGTTTTGAATTCAAATCCCATCGAATGGAACTTTGTTTTTCCATTCCTTCGTCGTCGACAGAATAAATACCAGTGAAGTACTACTGTCGATGTAATAGACTTCACGTTCCACTTATTACTGATGTTGTTATTGTTGTTGTTGTTGTTGTTGTTGTTGTTGTTGTTGTTGTTGTTGTTGTTGTTGTTGCTGTTGGCGGCGGCGGCGGCAGCGGCGGTGGTGGTGGTGGTGGTGCTTATCGTCGTTGTCGTCGTAGTCAGCGTGATATTATTATTATTATTATTATTATTATTACTATTATTATTATTATTATTATTATTAATGGATGGTTGGTTAGGAACACTCTGGCTTCTAATGCACAGACATGCGCTGAGGTCACGCCACCGGCAGAGATACCTGCAAAGTGAACAAGTTTGATCTCTATTGTAAGCCACACTTTTCTGCAAATCGTCTCTAACGGACATGCATTTCTGGGACGAAAGAGAACCAAGATTGTGCACTTTGTATCTAGAATGTTAGGCACTTCATTTCCTCTACCAGTCACGTAATGTAGTTGGTGAAAGTTCCACGTCGAGAAAATACAAGGGATTATCAGTGGGTAAGATGTATGAAGTTGTCGGGGAAGCTGTTGCCGATAAGCTCGGTAATCTATTTCGGATGCATGTAAGGCCGGGTGTCACTCTGGATAACTGCCTTGCTAATTTCCTTGCCCTGCTAATACTACCGAGGAACGGAACTAGTTTTAAAATAACTCTAAAGACAGGGAAGTGCTACCAGTAGGAAAAGTCCATAACACAAACAGGAGAACGCAAGCTTATTGCACGTGTTCAAATAGTGCGCCAGTATTGCTGACTTATGGAGTTTTGTTGAGTAGCTGTTGTCACAATTGGACGGATCCAGATATTGACTGAATCCATCATGAAGATAGCTCCACTACTCTTCTTTAATAAGATAAAGCAAGTAGTTTATTATAAGTATTATTATTATTATTATTATTATTATTATTATTATTATTATTATTATTATTATTATTATTATATGCTACTTTGGTTATCAAGCTGAGGTTTGTTGACAAGTCCCCTGAAATCTCATGTATGGCAATTTTCTGCAAGTCGACAATGTATGTTTCAGCTCTAATATCTTTCAATCTCTAAGATAACAATTTGGACGTTGTGCTTAGTGCACCAGGAACTAATTGTGACCTTAGTGTTCTAAGATCTCTTCATCTCTCAGATATTTCTCAGTTTTCTCAATCTCTTTGGTAACCTCTCAATTATAATATGTTATTACAGTCTTCCATCTGACAATTTTTTGTACTCTATAATCATATCTGGTCTTCTTGCTTCAATAAAATCCTGTAATTAGTTAACATCACAATTCTAGCTCATGTTCATAACACTTTGCTGCCAATTTGAATTTTCAGATGCGGCTAACGTCTCAATGCACTTTGACATAGTCATGCCCACTCTTATACTCTTTTTTGTAAAAGCGTAAGAGATAGTTAATACTTTCATCTCCTTTTTCACAGATTCTGCGTTTGCACTGTGACTGAGTTTCAAATTCGTTCAAATGGCTTGTTCTTGAGTGGCTATAAGTAGCGAAGTTTTCGTTTTAGGTAGCCCTCTATAAACCCCAACCAGCGTCCTTGACTTCTTCTAGCATGCTCAGTTTGTTGCATGTATTGCCCATGTCATTCTTTCTCTTTCCATCTGTTTGTTCAGTTATTCTTCCTTCTGTTCTTGTATTAATCTACTGTTTCAATAATTTTCTGGATATTTGTAGCCGCAGATAGCATTCTTTTCTTCACTATACACAACAGTATGTCAAACGTAATAGTGCAGTATTGTCATTCCCTTCCCTGGTAAGTTCAAGGCGGATGGCTGGGTATCACCACCTCTTGGCAGATATTTATTGCAACTGAGAGCAGGACGAGAGAATCTCTAGTGCTGTGGGCCGAGGAGCGTAAGTGCTGCTGAAAAAGTACCTGAATTAGGGGGACCACGTGAATAATTTTCGGCCCCTTCTGTACGAATTGTAGCTACATCTTTGTCCACTTTAAAAATGGAGCAAATTATCTCAACACTAGTAATTTTGGTTTCTTCTAAGTACCTTCCTAACCTTTCTCTTTCATACTTTGGGAACGTTCTCTCTCATTTCCATTTCTATTACTTAAACATTCTGCAGCACGCACAAGTGACTGTATCACCATTGTCTTTCTAACAAGATAATTTTGTGTTATCTTTATTCTATTCACTTAAACTTTTGACCTCTACTTGAAATGAAAACTGCACACCTATTCAGCCCAAACTGCATACCAGTATCCTTCATAAATATCTCTTTTTGAAGAAGATAACCCAGGTCTTTTTCGTCTTTAGGCTAAACTTCGAGGTCATCCATATATAACAGATGATTTATATTCTCCCTGTTCAGAGCAAGCTCATGACAGCTCAGGATTTTCGCATTATACTTGTCAAAGGAAACAATGTAATCATGAAAATTAATGGAGAGAGCGAACGTCTTGAGACAATTTCCCTCGGATTTTCTCGCTTGCTGACGGTTCACTTGCATGTATTAGTTCTTGCTTCATACGTTCTCTTCGATTTTTATAAAAATAGACTAAAACCTGTAGAAAAACCAATTGTGAGGGACCTTAAAGTATGCTGTTTGGTAGTTTGTCCAAACAGTAGCTATTTTCTTTCTTATCTGCTCTTTAGTTGTTATTGTATCGATATAGAATAAAACAGAATTTCTTGATTTCTTTCTACATCCCTTTATTCTCCTGGTAACAATTTCTCCTCCTCCAGTTTACGATTAATCTCTCATGAAACCAGTTAGCAATTTCCAGAGTAATTGTAAGCATGTCAATAGCTACTGATTTCCTCACCCTTTTCTTTATCCTGTATTAAGACTGTGTCTCATATTGTCATGTTTTCTACTAGTCTGTAAGAAACAGCTGTACAAAAGTGAAAACTTTTGAGTTTTCGAAGCTAGAATCCCTGTACACTCGCGCGTCCAGGATCTTTCTTGCACGATGTCGCTTTAATCATCTTTTTCCACCTTCTGTACAGTAATATTTATATTTTCTTGCCATAACCTATTCCCTATTTCATTTATAAGCTCTCATATCCATTCTGTTTCACTGTCGTGCTGAACCTCGTACCTTCACATATCTCACACAACTTTATATCAGAAAATTTGTTATAATTTCCAAAGAATACATAATCCAAAATCCTAAAGGATGTGAATTAATAATGTGATAATCACTCAAAAGTGATGAGGTATGATTTCGATGAGCAGATATGTGATACAGTCTCTCTTGTTCTCTGAAGAAGCTACTTCATTTTATTTACATCAGAAAAGTGTCTTTAGGAAAGACTGTTCAATATTCAATCTCTTCCAAAGTACCTTTTACACTTTGTACAATGCGAGAAATGACTGTATCAAACACAATATTCTGTGCCTCTAGATGCTCGGTCAAGCTGAAAGAATTGGAAAAGGAATATTCTTCAGTTTTCTAAAAGAAAGACAGTGTTCTTAGCTATACAAAAAAAAAATGGTTAGGCTTGGAATGTCTTTGATTATAGATGAGCTCGTTTTGGTTTGACCCGAAACTTAACAATAACAGCATGATTTGTTACTGGATATGGGTTGCTGCTATGACGATACCTTCTTATTGTATTGCGGAGTGCTTGCAAGTATGTACATCTCAATGTGTATATATCATGTGTCTATGTAAATGTGTGTCTTGCCTAAGTCGTTTACAGACACGTATTGCTCGGTGAGTAATAGGTACTGTAATATTTGTTTCCGAATTTTGCTTTCAAACTACATTCTATCATACAAATAATTTGAACAAAACCCACACATGTATTTAAAGTATTTGAACGTCTAATGCAACTAATACTTAATCACGTTTTCTATCCTTTTTCAGAAAGGTCCACTTCGACTATTTTATAGTGTCTATGAGAATCCAGCCAAGCGTATCAAGTTTTCAGAACCTAGAGAGCTTGATGTCACTAGTCCGACCTCCACTTCAACTAATACTCACTACGTTGCAACGTCCATTCCGCACCCAGCTCAGAACGGTGATAAATCCGACAGCGAGACAGTGAAAGAGTCAGCTAGAAGTGGTGGTAGTATTGGTGGCTGTAGTGGCGGGAGCAGCTCAAACTGCAGTAGCAATAACAAGAACAACATTAAGAACAATAAGAATAGTAGTAACATCAACAATAAAAACGGCAGCAACAACAGCAACAAAAACAACTGCAACAACAGCGGGAACGGCAGCCATTCGAGCAAGAATGCATCTCACAATTCAAGCATAGCTTCAGTTATCATTAGCAGCGCTACAAATTCAACAACAACAACAGCAGCAGCAGCAGCGGCGGCGGCGGCAGCAGCAGCATCACCCAGAGCAACAATGTCGAGCGGTGCGACTGCTCTTTCTATTAATAACGTCAGTGCAAGCAACGTTCCATCCAATGCTCTGAACCCAACAACCGCAATATTGACCTCACCATCTTGTACAAAAGTGGCTTCCTCGTCCACCAGCAGCACAACGGCATCGACATTGGAAGTGAAGAGTACTCAGTTGACAACTGCTACTGCTGCCGCCGCCGCTGCTATGGTTGACAACCAAAATATTACTTTCAAAATGCCCGAGGATGAGAAATACGAAAGGCCAAAAGATTTCAAAGAATTAGTATTTAATGGACAAGTTCTAAATGGCCATGATGAAAATGTGATTGTTAAAACTGAGCCAATGACGGATGCCTTATCTGTGACGTCATAGTTGGCGATGAAACATATTGAGGCGACGCTCCTTGAGAATTTCTTTGTTTTTTGTTTTTGTTTTTTTTTTAAATCACAGTCACTGGTGTAGGAACTGGAATACCATTTTGTACCCAGTTTGGTGTTCTGCACAACATGTAAATAACTATTCGAGGAACCTGCTATGAATATATATATATATATATATATATATATATATATATATATATATATATATATATATATACATACATATATATATATATACATACATACATACATATATATATATACATACATACATACATATATATATATGTATGTATATATATATATGCATATATATGTATATATATATGTATATGTATATATATATATATATGCATGTATATGTATATATGTATGTGTATGTATATATGTATGTCTATGCATATATATATATATATGTATGTGTATGTATGTATATATATATGTGTGTATGTATATATATGTATGTGTTTGTATATATATGTATGTATATGTATTTATATATGTATATGTATATATATACATTATATATATATATATGTATATGTATGCATATAAATATATGTATATATATATATATATATATATATATATATATATATATATATATATATATAGATATAGATATGCATGCATACATACCTACTTACGTACATACGTACATACATGCATACATACGTACATGCATACATACATACATACATACATACATACAAGGGATGGAAAGGATGTATGCTGTTTAATCATATCGGTGAATTTGACTTCCCTTTCCGACAGAGAAAGAAAACATTTTCTTCGTAAGTCATTCATCATCTCTAATTCAAATTGAATTAACTTCATTTTAAATATTTCTTTACACCACTTTTCATATGATGGCTATTATTATTATTATTATTATTATTATTATTATTATTATCAATATTATTGAGGTGGTGAGCTGGCAGAATCGTTAGCACGTTTGGGCAAAATGCGAAGCACATTTCGTCCGTTTTTACGTTCTGAGTTCAAATACCGCCGAATTCGACTTTATCCTTTTAATCCTTTAGAAATCGATAAAATAAGTACCAGTAAAGCACTGGAATCGATGTAATCGACTTACCCCTCCACTGAAATTGCTGGCCTTGTGGCAAAATAGAAACCATTATTATTATTATTATTATTATTATTATTATTATAAGAATTAAGAATATTTTATGATCATTATCTTCTTTTTCACCTTTTCTTCCTCTACTACTACTACTACTACTACTACTACTGCTGCTGCTGCTGCTGCTGCTACTACTACTACTGCAGGCGAGCGCCAACGAGTAGAGCTAAGATTCCGGCGATCCCAGTCAGTGAATAGGTTTCGATTCATAGTTGGAATCATTTGATTTCATTTGCGTCGTTAATGCTCTTTCACAGAGCTGTAGGCAGAGTAGCTCGTGAGGGTCAGATACACTGGAATGCAGAAGCTGGAGAAAGTTAAGTTACGTATGCCTCTCTACACAGATTTTGATATATTTATTAAGCCAAGAAACGAAGAGGGCACTGTTCATTAAGTTTGTCTCGGGTGCAGAACTAGAAACCTGAGCTACAGTTATTACCTTTGTGAAAAGCATAAACGTCAACTTTTGATTTTCTTTTCTATCTTCTTTAAATCCCAGACATCATGCCAAATGTAAGGGCTAAAAATTATATACGTTCATGTTGATACTATATCAGGAAAAATGCTGAAGCTGAAAGCTTTCGGCAAATTCAGTCCACGATCTTGTTTTGACTTCAAATTACGATCCCTTTACCCTGGTAATATAACCGCGAGGAAAGCCCAAACGTTAGATTTTCCCTCCCAATCATAACTCTTCATACCTAATATAGGGAGTGTGTTTATTATTATTGCTATTACTATTATTGTTCGCCGAGGTTGACTTTGCCTTTCACCCTTTCGAGGTCGATAAAATAAGTGCCGGTTGAATACTGGGGTCGATATAATAGATTTACCCCTCCCTCGTAATTACTGGCCTTGTGCCAAAATTTGAAACCATTATTATTATTATTATTATTGGTGCTGTAGATTGGCAGAATCATTAAAGTGTTGGACAAAGTTTCACGAGGGAATCAGTTACAGCTCTTTACATTTTGAGAGTTTAATTCCCGACAAGGTCACTTTGCCTTTCATCCATCCGTGGTCGACGAAATAAGTAGCAGTCAAATACTAATTCGAACTAATCAACTTACCAATTTCTCCTCAAAATTGCTGGCCTTGTGCCAAATTTCAAAACAATCTTTGTTGTTATTATTATTATTATTATTATTATTATTATTATTATTATTATTATTATTATTAAAGCGGTGAAATGGCAGAATCGTTCACATGCCGGAAAAAAATAGTCTTCTGGCTTTATGATCTGAGTTCAAATTCCGCCAAGGTTGACGTTGCCTTTCATACTTTAGGAATCGATAGAATAAATCCCAGTGGAGCACTGAAATCGATGTAATCGACTTACCCCTTCCCCACAAAATCAGAAAGGATTATTATCATTATTATTATTATTATTATTATTATTATGATCATTATCATTATTATCATCATCATCATTATCCATAACTTAGCCATATCATGTTTACACTGTTCTTCTCTACATAGACCAATTTGACGTACAACGATCTCCTGATTTTGTACGGTATACTGTAAAATATGATTGCGGATGTCTTGTATGCTAATTCGCATGGGACAATTCTCAATACGTTTACATGACCTGTCAAGGCTCATGCTTTTCCCAATGAATTAACAACACAAGCAAAATAATGTAAATTTATTTTCACTAGATTCTTTTTTCTTCATATTTTTTGGGAGTCAACACTGGGGAACAAAATCAAATAGTGAAAACAAACACAAAGTTGTTTTGTTTTTTGTTTTTTATTTCATCGTAGATTGTGCAATTTGGTCTCTCATATCTAAAGTTCCACTACTAAACAAAGAAACAGAAATGAGAAACTAAATCAGCGAAAAAAAAAAGGATCATGGAAAAGTGCTTTTAAAGCAATTAATACAATGATAAAAATTATTGCAATAAACCGGAACTACTTGTTGCGTAAGTACAATATACATTGTATATTCATCTCTTCTTTGGCAAATGAAAACTGGAGAAATTCTACAAATTAAGACTTAAACTAAATTTGCTTTGAACGATGTCTTTCTCAGTAGCTCAGGACAATCAAAATGAATATAAATGCTCTTAAAAAGAAGTCTTTATATCATGAGGTCAAAACAACTCCATCCCAAACAGTGGTCCTTGTGGACGCAAATCAAATCAAGTTGCAGATAAAAAAAAAATGTTAAAGGCTAAAAATTACAAGATTGGATAAAGCGGTTTGTGTTTCTCGCCTGAAACATACTCCTAATGAACCCCTCCCTAATCATTGCTTCATACGGCTTGCAGTATAGACATAAAAAGAGCCAATGTTTGCTCGTCGTCATTACTGTTGAAAAATATAACTGCAAAAGAAGCGACAGTGTGTATGTAAGTGTATGTATTCAGGCGTGTGTGTGTGTACGTAAGCATGCGTGTGCGTGAGTGAGTGTGCGAGTGTGGCTGCATGTTTGAAAGTGTCTAGACCTTTACATGCACATGCATAAAATACATATACACGACCATATAATAAAATGCTCATAGTAACTCGTATAGATCATTATTAAACGCCATGCTATATATGAATTTGTGTGCATGTATGTGTGTGTGCGTGTTTGAGTATATGTATATATATATATATATATATATGTATATATATATATATATATATATATATATATATATATATATATATATATATATATATATATATATATATATATATATATATATATATATATATATATATATATATATATATATATATATTAATATATGTATGCACGTGTATATATGTGTATGTGTGTGTGTGTGTGTAGGGGTGACAGGCAGGAGAGTGAGCGAGAAAGAATATGTGGGCGAGAGAGAGACTAATGAGAAATTATGTATATAACATAGAACAAGTAGAGCGAGTTTTCTTTTTTTATTATTATTGAAGCTGGTGCTTATTGAATCGTAACTTTGAATTTAACGTTGCCAATTAATTCAAACGATTGCAGTAGAGAAGCAGCGTGACAATAAATTTCCTAAAAACTGTTGTAAATTCATTGGAATATGATACGATTGGTTGCTGAAGATCCTTTGGGAAATGCTCCACATACTAGTCACACACACATTATATATAGCAAAATCACATGATAACCTTATACCAAGAAAAATAGTTATTTTCCATCAATTTTTTGTGCTGAAAATAACTGTTTTCTTTTAATATATGATAAACTTTCAAATTATGGCAAATCCATTATGCAGGAAATATACTGTTTTAGACAATTAATAACAGAAAGTTCCCAATAAATACAGAAAAAAAATGGAAGAATTCATTAATTCTGATATCTATTAAAATTTACAAACAGTTGTAACTGAATGTTATACTTCTCTAAGGCACAAAAACCACATCTTTTGAAGCCATTAAAATAAAGGGGTGATTATTCTATATTAGAGCAACTATTATAAAACTGATCATGATAGAACGTTTGTTCTCGTACATTAAAAACTCAAAAGGCATAATCTTTCACTCTCAAATGTGTAACATAATGTTAAAGCTTTTTCCGATTCTGAACATAAAACCAAAACTACTTCATACAAAACATTTCCATCAGTATTTATTGAGGAATTTTCAGTTACTAGTTGATAAAATACTTCCGACTAATTTATGATAACCTGAAAGATGGTCATATAATGAGATAAAAAAAGCATTATATTGTTTCAATATGGCAACTTCTTTAATAATAACCACATTCTTTCGAGTATTTTACTCATATTATACTCAAGGCATATATTATACGCAATGTCATATGTTTTTGCTTGTAATGAGATAAATATATCACGTATTGTGCGTATGACGGCTGAATAGAATAATGTGAGACATTTTCAAATGGTTTTCAGCAATCAACAAGATCTCATATTTCAAGGTATTTACAAATATTTTGGCTTAAATATTGTCACGCTTCTTCTCTAATCCAGTCGCTTGAATAATCGGTAACATGAAACTCAGAGTTCCGATTCAAGAAGACCCTCTGCTTATAATAATAATAATAATAATAATAATAATAATAATAATAATAATAATAATAATAATAATAATAATTTATAATAATAATGATAATAATAATGCAATTAAATATGACAACCATATATGTGTGTGTATTCATATATATATATATTTATATATATATATATATATATATATATATATATATATATATATATATATATATATATATATATATATATATATATATATATATATATATATATATATATATATATATAAATATATATATATATATATATATATATATATAAATATATATATATATATATATATATATATATACATATATACATATGCACGGTGACACATATGCACACACACGTAGTCATGCAGCTACGCATACACACGAACACTCCTCCCTCTGTGATAGAGAAAAGTAGAAAGACAGAAAGACAAAACAAGGATAAAAAGAGAAAGGAAAATAAGTTATTCGGTGAGCTGCAACTAAAACATTTTAGTAGTCAACATGTCAAGTACATCCTGATTTACTTTCAATAATGAATGAACGTCTCTTGTTACACAACATCAAAAACCAACCAACATCCTCAATGGAGCTGCTCAATTCGACAAACAGAAGAGATAAAGAGATTATTCAATGTTTTGTTTGTTTTTTTTTTTTTCTTCTTGAAGTGTTTTCTATTTTTTTTTTTTTCTGTCGGGCTGTGTGAAACGTGGATTATTAGTTGCTGAGAAGGATTCTTTCCGAAGAACTCGGTGTTGAATTTAGAAAATAAAAAGACTTGGTAATTTACAAAACTAGTGCTATTGATTTATCAGCTGATATTAAAAATACAGGAATACATCAGATAAACATTTCGTTCTTTTTGTTGTTGTTGTTCTTTCTATGACAATTGTTCCATTGCTTTGTTAGTTTTTTGGTTCTAGTTTTTTGTTGTTGTCTTTTTGGACATTGAAAAGATGATAGTGCTGGAGGTGGCAGTGGATATGGCGGGTCGTATATATATATGTATTTTTTCCTATCTGTGCGTTTCTATCTGTGCATTTACCGTGTCTACAGAACACGAAAATAATGTTTATCTGTGCACTTTCTCAGAATTCTTTGATAATCACGTTTGTTTTGTTTCTAACATTGTGCTGCACATAAAATAACAGGACAGAGTTATTTCGACGATGTACATGCGATTAGAGCAACTGGGTGTTTACTTTCTCTTTATTTTGTTTCCTACTTAATATATAAACACCAAAAGCATAACGTCATAAGTATGACATCTCGAATGATAACATTCACTAAGACATGTAAATAAGTAGACTATTCTTCTTCTCATCATCATCATCACCATCATTATTATCATTATTATTATTATTATTATTATTATTATTAAGGCAATGAGATGGCAGAATCGTTAGTGCACTGCACGAAATAGCGGTATTTCGCCTGTCGTTACGCTCCCTGTTCAAATTCCGCTGAGGTAGACTTTGCATTTCATCCTTTCGGGGTTGATAAAACAAGTGCCAGTTGAACACTGGGGTCGATATAATCAATTCATACCCGCGCTGCAAATTGCTGCCCTTGTTGCAAAATTTTAAACCATTATTATTATTATTATTATTATTATTATTATTATTATTATTATTATTATTATTATTATTATTATTATTGTTGTTGTTGTTGTTGTTGTTATTAAGGCGGCGAGCTTGCAGAACAGTTAGCACGCCGGGCTTTCGGGATTGATAAATCAGTGAAACACTGAGGTCGATAAAATAGACTACCCTCCCCTCCGAAATTTCAGGCCATTATTATTATTATTATTATTATTATTATTATTATTATTATTATTATTATTATTATTATTATTATTATCATTATTATTATTATGAAGGCAGAAAGTTGGCAGAAACATTAGCACGCAGTGCAGTTCTTAGCGGCATTTCGTCTGTTTAAACCTTCTGAGTTTAAATTCAAATACCAGTCGAACGCTGTGGTTGATGTAATTCACTAACTCCTCGCCAAGAATTCCACGCCTTGTGCCTATAGCTGAGAGGATTATTATTATTATTATTATTATTATTATTATTATTATTATTATTATTATTATTATTGTTGTTGTTGTTGTTGTTGTTGTTGTTGTTGCTATTGTTATTTAGTGTGTCAAAATGTTGAACTGAACAAAGTTAACTTTATATCAATTTTCATCTGGTAATCGTGCTGATTCTCTTATTCCCAGATGTAAGTATTTTGCTATCTCGATATTATACATAATGTAATATAACTGAATAACAAATTATTACTTACGGTATTCGTGCGAATTATCGCTTTTATTCTTTATTTTTGAGACTTGAAGAAATACCACTTTTATTCGTGAAATAATAGAAAGAAAATAAGCTTCTCCAATAGAATATAGTATCCTTACTATTTCTTAAGGTACAACACCAAAAATCTGCACTGTTTAATTTTTCAATACAAGTAAAATGTGGTTGAAAAAGGACTTTCACTAGAAAATTATTATTCTATGCAACAAAATATATATTCATCACAAGGAAAGAAATTTCTTTAAAATATCTTTTTTTGTTTGTTTTTTACACTAAGAAGATTGAAATAATACATTTAACGTGTGTCTCATCACGAAAAAGGCAGTAAAATCCTTACAATAGGAACTAAACTTCCGACAAGTTGAGTCAGAGATGCAGATTAATTCTCCATTTAAAATCATTCCATATCGATTATGCTGAGGATACCATTAGAAAAGTTGAAGATGTCTCAATATTATATTTCTATTATATAGGCTTCTCCACCAAAATACAAGGTATTTGTGCTTAGTGAGATACAAAACTTCTATTGTAGAATGCTTGTGGTAAATTTGTAGATTACCATTCAAGTTGGAAAAATACTAGGTCTACCATATTTCAAATGTCATCTATTTGCGACAGCTAGAAATGAAGAAAAAAGTACAAGTTGATCATTCTAAATTGATTGAAGACAAACGATTACAATAAAAACAATGTGTTTCATTTTGCTGTGTTTGAATATTTGTAGAATTAATAAATTCTAGCTGTGAACCAAAATATGTTCATTTGCAGGGTGATTCACTGAAGGAGACACCACTAATCTAATTTAGCCTGCATACTGGCTTCATGCCAATCTCTGGCAAGAAATATACAGAGTTCATCTTCATAAAGCTGTCTGTCTATTAAGCGCTGTTGACCTGATAGTATTGGTTCAAATATTTGAAATGAGGGCAAAAGCAAAATATATGCGTTCTATGTTCATAATCACTTGCAATGCATCACTCGCACTTCTGCAAAAATATCCTGCTTAAAACCATCATTCCCACATATGTAGGAGAAATAGTAGGCTTTATATAGTAGATAAAGTAATAGCCAGTACATGATGAGAAAATTATGTTGGAGGCGATAACTTCCTCTTAACAAGATAGCAGTGATAAACAAGCGTGACTTTGGATTTTTTTTTTTTTTTTTTTCTTGTGCAAGAATGATCTCAAATGCATTGGCTTTCAACTGGGTATTATTGTTTTCAATTGCAAATATTTTAAGAGACCTCTAACATCGTAGCTTCAACGTTTGGATAGAAGTGCTGATATGTTTATATATAGCTGTCCATTAATCTGAGCTACTGAATACAATTTACCTTATTTATCGAATTTGTAAACTGCAATATAGTATTTAAGTGCAGCAAAGAAACAACACCAGATTTAAAACATTAAAAAACATTAAAAGATTGATCGAAAATCATAAATTACCAAAGTGATTGTGAAACAAAGAAATGTTATAAAAAGACTGAAAGTATCTCCCGACACAGTAGCTAACTTTTGTTATCCCACTATGAACAGTACTACAAATAATGATACTTAATGCAAGTATTAATTGCATAACTGCTAAAAATCTTTGTTTCTTTGGGCAATTTTTATAATGTGCAGATAACGAATCTAAAATTCCTATCTTTTGAATACAGTATGTCTATTTACACCTCTCTCTTTCTGCATACACACACACACACACACACACACACACATATATATATATATATATATATATGTATGTATGTATGTATTATATATTATGTATGTGTATATATATATATATATATATAGATAGATATATATATATATATGTATGTATGTATGTATGTATGTATGTATATATTATGTATGTATATATATATATATATGTATATATATATATATATATATATATATATATATATATATATATATATATATATATATATATATATATATATATTAATATACGTATTTGTGTGTGTGTGTGTATATATATATATATATATAAATCCCTCGCTTTACGGAAGTATTGCGTTCCTGAAAATCTGCCGTAACGTGAAATTAATTTTCTCATTGAGTTTCATGTTATGAAGTGAGATTGCCTTTCTACGAACTAAGGAAAAAATAGAAGCATTTGAAAACAATACATAAGAAACAATACGATTACCTTTATATATGAAAATAACAATTTCTAAACATACACGATGCAATAAAGATACAGAAAAAAAAAAAAAAACATTTCAAGAGAATTAATTAAAAATCCCTATATCGTAAGAGTACGCTCAGTAATATTATATAAGAACTTTCAAATAATTTATAAAAGCAAATGACTGGGTGGATAAACCTACAGCTAGAGCTTTCTGGAAGAAATTCAACATAAAAGACGCTGTAGATAATATAGCTGAGTAATTGGATGAAGTGACATCTTCAACTTTGACTAGTGCTTGGAAAAGTATATGATCAGACTGGATCCGTAACATTACAAGTTTTCCTTAAGCTGAAAGTCTACATCAGATTCGCAGAGACATCGTGACACTTGCAAAGGATACAGGATTTGAAGTCGTAGATGATGATGTTGCTAGTGTCCCGGAGCGAGGATCTGATGCTCTTAGAAAAAGAACAAGTTGAGGATACAAATGAGACAACAGAAGTTCCAAGACCACCACTTAAATTGGCTACAAAAATTATTGCTAAAGAGTTGGCCCTCATAGAGGAAGGTCTGCAGGTTTTTGGTGATAATGATCCTAATTGTGAAAGTAACAAAAATTACAAGAGGAATTTACAATAGACTCAATTCTTATATTGAGCTGTACATAGACATGATGCGTCATAAACAACAAACAACTTTGGATAAGTTCTTCGTCCCTCAAGCTGATGTTTGTATAATGAACTATAAGGTAGTAAATGTTGTCTTTCGTCCTCTTTGTAACTCTCATTGCACCATCACCCTTCACATAGTAGTTATCTCTTTTTGTGAGAACATATTCTGACGATATTGGGATTTTTATTAATTCGCTAACGTATTCATTCCTCTTGAAATATTTTTGTGTTTTTTCTGTATCTTTATTGCATCGTGTATGTTTAGAAATTGTTATTTTCATATATAAAAGTATTACTTGTTCTTTACTATTTTCAATTTTTTTTTCTTTTTTTTTTTGTCTAAGAAGTCCGTAGAAAGTCTACCTAGAGCAAAGAAGTATGCTTGGTGATGTATTCTACTCACTCATTATCAGAAAATTCATCTAACTTCACAGCATTGCTTGGAGCATTGTCTAAAAGAAGCAATCTTTGGTTGAAAGTATTATGTCTGGCACTGTGTCTTTGTACCTCAAGACAAAAACAAAACGTTTAAAAATCACTCTTTGAAAAGGCTTTTAATCATCCATATATTCATATATTCTTCGCCAAATCCGAAGTAGATTAAACTTTGTGCAACACTAGCCTTCGGATTTTTGGAATGATACATGAGTAGGAGCTTTCGTGTTATATCACCAGCAGTATTTCCTCCCAAAAGAAGTGTCAGATAATTTTTAGAAGCTTTAAATCCTGGTGTTTACTTTTTCATCTCTAAAAATTAATGTTCTATCAGGCATGCACTTCCAGAAAAGAGCATTTTCATCAACATTGTATACTCTTTTCTACTCTAGGCACAAGGAATGAAATTTGGGGGGAGGGGCCAGTCGATTAGCTCGACCCTAGTACGCAGCTGGTACTTAATTTATCGACCCCGAAAGGATAAAAGGCTAAGTCGAGCTCGGTGGAATTTGAACTCAGAACGTAAAGACAGACGAAATACCACTAAGCATTTCGCCCGGCGTGCTAACGTTTCTGCCACCTCGCCGCCTTTCATTGTATACTTGCTCTGGTGTGTAGCTCCCTTCAGCAATCATTTTCCTCAACTGTTCTGAATAATTAGCCGCAGCCTCTGCATGAATGTTCGCAGTTTCACATTAATTTTTATGTTGTTCAAATTCATGTGCTTCTTAAACCTTTCAAACCAGTCTTTACTTGCCAAAAAGGAGTTTTCATTAGAAAAGGTTCCAACTTCCTTTTTCTACAAATCGTCATTTATAAGACGATTTGCTGTAGATTACACTTTTAGCTCTTTTTGAATTACCATCGTGTTTATCGGCACATAACTTCGATTCTGATCCTCGAGTCACACACTCAAGAGTCCTTCCGTTTTTTAAGTATTGAATTAAAAGTATGAAAAAATAAGGCCGGGCAGTTAACGAAGTTGCTTCTTGAGAGCTGAAGCGTCACTAGATTTTATTGGCAATCCTCCTCTTGCATACCTTTAACAGGCAGCTTTACATGCTAGAAGAAGTAGTCAAAACGATCAAAACCACATTTAAGAGCAATTTCGAAGGGAATGAAAAATAAAAACTTTTACCTTGTTATTTTTTTACGGTCATACCCATGTTTCGAATTTTATTTAGCAACTAAGACTAATTTGCTAGGCGAAATTCTCATCAGTGACCGCGCCATAACATTAACATATAATTTAGAGACATATAACACGTGTCACATCATTATAAAACTCGCTACCCTATATATTTTACGCATGTATATATATATGTATATATATATATATATATATATATATATATATATATATATATATATATATATATATATATATATATATATATATATATATGAATGTATGAGTAGTTTTTCAATGAGTACAAATAACACGGAAAAAAAATTAATAGTTATCAGAGTAGCAAAAATTCAAACAAGTACCAAGGATGTAACAGCCTACTTATAAAGGTTTAATTCAGGTTTTGGTGAAATGTTTTCGATTAACATAGATAAATAAATAGATGGAGTTAAACGCAGGTGTTATTCAAATCTTTTTACTTCCGACATATGTTTCGAAGAAGGAATAAAATGATGTAAAACAATGCAATCTTCTCATTAGGAAAAGAAAGAAACCAAACACATCAGTAAGACATTTGTAAGACACATCAGTAAGAAATTCTGTTAAAATGTCTTACTGATGTGTTTGGTTTCTTTCTTTCCCTGATGAGAAGATTGCATTGTTTACATCATTTTATTCCTTCTGGAATAATACCAATGTTTTCTTCAAAATATGTCAGAAGTAAAAAGATTTGAATAATACGTGCGTTTAGCTCCATTTGTTTATTTATCCATATCTATATATCTATCTATATATATATATAAAAAATACAAAAATGGGACAAGAACGCGAAACATCCAGACATTTAGGTGATACAAAAAAGGGACAACAAAACATCCAGACAGACGATACAAAGAAAACAAGGATGGGTCATTCGGAGTTTTCTTTCCTCGGTCGAGTTCCAGATTATTTTTGCAATTTCGGCTGGTTATATTCGAGATTGCTCCAAACTGGCCAGCCCCAAGGAAAAACTAAGTTAAGAGCACTAGATTCCTTGGGAGAAAGCAGCGAATGTATACGAAAGCAAAGACGGAAAAAGAAACGGAGAAATGGTACAGAAATACAAATAACAGGACATTAACAACGGGTGTCTTTCGATTAAGGACGAATTAAATTAAGCTGGAGTGTGTGGAAGTAAAGCCTTACGGCAGGGACATAATATTTGACAGGTACAGAGAGGAATATAGATGTTGCACGGATGGTAGTCGAACCAAGAAAGAAAAGTCAGGCTTGGCCGAACACCGGTCACGTGGGGAGAGAAATATATATATATATATATATATATATATATATATATATATATATATATATATATATATATATATCTTTCGCTTGTTTCAGTCATTAGACTGCGACCATGCCGGACCGGCATGTTCACTGCGGTACGAACATTGGATCACTATAAACAAATCAATCGTGCAGGTCGTTCGGCAAAAGGTGAAAGGTCATACGTTGTCTTCGATGAGAGACTCCTGCATATACAAAGATTAAAGTAAAACTGAAAAGGCAAACAGTTTGGCATCACTAGAAAAGACATTTAATTTAGATAGGGAATATAGATATACAAAGTCTTTTACAGCTGCTTCTGAATAGCCAAGCGTGTGGGTCATCATATTGAGTAAGGATTTCATCAGGGAAGGAGAAGTCAGGGAAATATAAAGGCGATGGAAAATCTCCATTCGTGAATATTGGTGTATTTCAGTTTGTCGAGAATGAGGGAAGGATCAGATTAAAATAGGAATGCGTTAGGTAGATCCATGATCAAATGAAAAATACGGTTATAGGTAATATCCAATAGCAGCTTCAAATGAGAATATTCGATGATAATACACCAGTTCCAGTTCTGAATAGAGAATGAATGAAGGTAGAATAGAAACATAATCTACCACTTTATTACTATTACTACCCACTTCTCTCCCATTTTTGCTAACTATGGCCAGCCTTGGTGGTGATTTGAAATATGTTATTCTTCATCTCTTTATCTATCATTCTCTAAATGCACCTCTAACCTCTCTCGACTAGCATACCTCCACATACTGACTAATATGTATCTACTCCACTACATCCACCTGTCTGTCTTTCTTCTTGACTATAGTATAGTATAGTATTCCTATTCTACCTTCATTCTCTATTATATATATGTGTGTGTGTGTGTGTGCATTTCTTTCTTCGCCTGACTGCCGACTGCCAAGACCACTTATGTCCATCTCCTATGTTCCTGCCTGAAGGCTTTTACTTTATACACGCCAGCTCAATTTGATTCCTCCTCGGTCGAAAGACATCTGTTGTTATATTGTTGTTTGTATTTGTAATTGTGTACCATGTTCTCCGTTTTTTGTCTTTGTTGTCGCACACATTCGCTAGCTTTTTTGCAAAAAAATCTAATGCTCTTAGCTTAGACTTTTTGTGGGGCAACCAGGTCGAACAGTTTCAAGTGTAACTGAGACTCTTCGATCTGTAAGAACATCTAGTTACTTGACTGATGAAAGAAGGCTACAAATGACCCGTCCTTTTTTCCTATCCCACTAATTGTTGTTTTTCCTGACCACATTTGTATCGTCTGTCTGTCCAGTTGTTTTCCCGCGTTTTTGTTCCTTTTTTTATATTTATATATACATATAGCGGCGTACATACACCTTTGCTCACCTTATCACAAAAATGTCACAAAAAACTGCTACTCAGAGTTTCACGTTCCCGTTCGGCGAACAGTTTAGATTGAGAAAGGAACAAAATAAAGTTTGTTTGTATAAAATATACAATTTACATTGACAGATACACATTTGAGATTGGTTTCTTTCCATTTGTCCACTCGACTAACGGCTTTTTCCTAATCAGTGATGATAGGTTTAAAATCGTATTATGTGAGATCAAAGAAGAGACCTTAAATCAAACATCAAAATTTCAAAAATGACTGTCGTTAGAAGGAAAAAACGTATATAACCACCAGAATAAATTAATTAATGATAAAATAAGTTTAATTAAAACTAAATAAATGTAAGTTTGTATTATAAAAATATTCACTTACATAAATCAAATGGCCTAAAAATAAACACACTGTTCTTATACATACATACACTAAAAACATAAACATACATACGTACAGTAAACATACAAATGCCAATATATGCATACATATCTACAAATATACTCAGGCAAAATATAAACATTAATATATATACTAATGTGTATATGGATAACTACGCACGTGCGCGCCGCGCGCACGCACATACACGCTCACACATACACATACACACATACACACATACACACACGCACGCAGCATACATCTTCGTGTGTATGTTGTGAAGTCACAACTCCATTGCTGCACGTTAGAAAGAATCAGAATAAGAAAGTGATAGACTTCTGTACAATATATATATATATATATATACATATAAATAGTGCACAGAATTGGGTTTTATTCAAGTTGTGTCCTTGTGAAGCACATCTGCGCATTCTAATGTATATATCAAAATGTTTTATTTTAAAAGAGAAAGCCATGCATGCTACTTCAAAAATATGTCGAATCATAATATTTCCAGGATAATTACACATTAAAACAGATTGGACTAATTGGTACATTTTTAATTTCATATTACACATTTTTTCGTTTTAGTATAAGAAGATTTTACGTGAGAAATGGATACTCTGAGAATATATTCGGCGTGATAGAAAGAGTTAGAGCTGGTGTGTATTTGGGGAAATCCATTACATGAAAATCTCAAATAAACACCTGGGGAGAAAACCCTGTAGAAAATCATTCTCATTCGTTGCAATAATGGTAACTAATACCAACCCAAATAACGGGATGAACAGGAAGTCTCCCCTGGGTGTCCAAGATACCAGACCTCCCACGCCCGGCTGAGTATCTTCTTGATTACTGGAAATGGGCTAATGAATCAGATAAGAGTGATTCGGAACAGAGGCTTTCTTAATGAAACCCAAATTCAGACAATCAAGAAAAGCTTCTGTAGTGGTGATAACCTCGAGGAGGATAATGTAGGTCAGCAAATGAATAGGCAAGGTGAAGTTGTAGTAGAAGGAAGGCCGGCTAATCAATGTAATGTGGCGAATACTGTATTACCAAAGGATATAACTGAGGAACAGAGGGAACTCATGATAAGACTCAGGATATAATGGTTACATGAACAGAGACCAAACCAGTGAATTTGAGATGCTTCGACTGTGACAATGTGAAACGGGTTACCCCAAAGTACATTCCAACAAAAAATCTATCGGAAACAAGGGACTTGATTAGATCCTCTTTAGTTTTAGTTAAGTGAACTGGTTGGAAAGAAAGAGAGGAAAGTAGGTGGAGAGAAGGAGCGATGGTGGAAGCGGAGAATCGGAGGCGATATTAAAACCTTGTGGTGAAGATCTGAATCGCATAGAAGAGTGGTCCAAAAGGTAATAGAAACATACTAAAGAAGGTGTGAGGGCATATCTTGAAACAAAATACCAAATAGAAAAGAAAAGGTTTAAAACTCTTACCAAAACCCTCTGTTTTCTAGTGAAGTCAGCACTCTTTCTGCATCCACATGGGTTTCAGTTGTTACCGTAATATCATCCATGAATCCCCTTATTGGGTGCTTACAGCTGCCTGATTCCATTGTTGGTCCACGGGCTTCTCTATCAGCAGTTGATATGAGGATATTCATACCTAGAAAAGAATGGAGGAAATCGTGCACCCAGTTATGATTCCTTACTCAAGGTCTTGTCATCAAGTTTCAAAATAGGTTGTTCTGAAACGTAACTGGATTCCTCCAAAATAACTGCTGATTCCCCTGATAATGCAGGGAAAACCTGATAGTAGTCAAGGGCTGCATATATGAGGGCATGAGGAATTGATCCGTATGCATTTTCCAGATTCAACCAAACCACTGTCAGGTCAACTGATTGAAATTCCAGTGTATTCCAGACATCCTGAGAAACCCGGAACTCAACCTTTCTGGGTAGATGTGTTTATATGCCCATTCTCAATCATATATGCTGTCTTCTTTTTGGCCAGTACGGAAAAAATCTTCCCCTCAAAACTCAGGCTAAGTTTCCTTTCGGTCTGTCCGCTCTTCCAAATCGATCTTTTGCCAAATTGAATGCGATAGTTACAAGTGCATTCACTTTCTCTTCCGCTATTCCTGCCAGTGTGCACTCCAACATCATGTCGCGGTCTTGGTACAGTTGTTGTCATTTCTTTGTTTCATCCATCTTGGACATTTTATTTGTTCATTTGTTGGCTGGCAATAGCCCCCTGGTGTGGTATTGGGTAGGTTGTTCCTCCTGAGGACTTGAGGTGACACAGTTTCACCAGGTGTTACCACTGTGCGCTGCACCTGTGCCCCCTCTTTTCCACGGACGGACCTAGCTTGGTGTATCTTGAGCCCTTTCTCATTCTTGTAGATTTTTCCGCAGTGGCACTTTACTTCCAATACCTCCCCAGATACTAATGTTTCAACAGGTGCTACCACTGAAAACTGCAGCTGTGGCTCTTCCTTCCCACAGTCTGACCTGGATTGCTGTATCTTGAGCCTTTTTTCATACTTGCAGATCTTTCCGCAGAGACATTTCACTCCCACTACTTCTGCAGTTAACGGTGATTGGGATGCCTCTGCGTCAGTAAGACATTCCTAGTCGTTACCCCTTGTTATCTGTCCTGTTGAGTCTTTCATCTCCGCCCCCCCCCCATTCGGGAGACTCTGGGGGAGTTGCTTATATATGTATGTATATGTATATGTATATGTATGTATGTGTATACTAATATATACTTTTGTTATTTACACCACCTGTCCTCGTCTGTTGTTATTTTTTGTATAATCTCCCATATATATATATATATATATACACACATACATACATATACATATGGAACTACTCTTCATAAAAAAATTTTCCCCGAAGTTAAATGTTTGAAAGAGAAAAAAGAAAAACAAGGAATACGTTTTGTATGTATATATGTGTGATATGATATATATAGTTATTTTTACTAATTGATTTTACTAATTTGATTTTTCAAATTTACAAATATTATACTAATATACTCTCATGCAGAACTACACTTTACAAAAAATAAATAAATAAATGAATGTATGACAGGAATATATTCTAAAAGGGACCCAAAGTCTATAAAAAGAAACGACAAAGAATATAAAAGGAAATAACTAAAAAACAAAGAAAAAACAGGAAGACATTTTTTGTTTTATTTATATTTTCTATTTATTATTCTCTATTTTTTCTTCTCTCTTCTTCCTTTTTCTTTTCTTCCTTCTCTTACCATCCCTAGAAACCCTCACAAAACAATAGAATAAGTAGTAAACAAGTTTTTACCCTTATTTATTTATATATTTATTTATTTATTTATTTATTTGTCACTCCTTAAAAAGACCATTTCAATACAATGGCCTTTCTCTCTCTCACTTTTACCACATCCATCTCTCTATCTGTCTGACTATCAGTCTATCTATCTATCTCTCTATCTGCCTGTCTATCTATCTGCTTATACATCTTCCATTGTCTCCAAAGCCTCACCCCCCAAAAAACAACAAAAAGCAAACAATGTTCTGTTATAAACAAAACCCAAAAAGCACCTGTTTTATATAAATAAGCAAGATCTCTGTATTTTCACAGAATTATATTTGACAAGTTCGAAAGACGAACGAAAGCGCTAATATATGTATAAAATAAATGAAAGAAGTTATTCCAAAATTCTGACGACTTTATTTTTCAATATTTAATTCTGTACATCACACCTAACACACTCTCTCTCTCTCTCTCTCTCTCTCTCTCTCTATATATATATATATATATATATATATATATATATATATATATATATATATATATATAAATCTATGTATGTATAATGTGTGTGTGTGTGTGTGTGTATATATACGTATATATATATATGTATATATATAGATAGATAGATTGTATAAATAAACACACACACACATACACACACACACACACACACACACACACACACACACACACATATATATATATATATATATATATATATATATACATATATACGACAGGCTTCTTTCAGTTTCCCACCACCAAATTCACTCACAAAGCTTTGGTCGGCCGAGGTTATAGTAGAAGATACTTGCCCAAGGTCCCACGCAGTGGGACTGAGTCCGGAACTATGTGGATATATATATATATATATATATATATATATATATATATATATATCCGGTATATGCAATTAAAGTAGTATTAAATTAAAATATCCTTCTGTGTATCATACTTCATGTATTTACACTGTCGATGAACTGGTTACCATAGTATTTGGCCTGAAATAAAATGTCTCATGTACATGTTATGTTAAAAATACAATGAATATCAGTGGGAGAGGAAAATTTGTTCCAGCAGCGATCAGCGAGAAACCAGATGTATTTCGGCTTTGTTTTTATTGGTGCGTGCATGCAGCCAGCAAAATACTTGAACGGGAATTCGTCGTCTCTGATGTAGGAAAAGGGAATAAAACATTCGCAGCTGTTGCGAATAAGTGCTACAAGTTAAATCAGTCAGCAAAAGCATTGTTATCAAAGGAGGAAAAACTACTAGAAAGAATCAAAAGATACACTATCAAACTTTATTTCTCTATTATCTTAGATTTATCGACGTATAAAATACAACAGATACTGAGCAAGGTTAGTAAATAAAAATTGTGCTGACTTTGAAAGACTATATTCCATTCAACTATATATATATTCTGTCACGAACAGTTCGTATGGAATCACATTTCTGTTCTCGTGAAGACTGTTCAGAAACCTTATCGTATCGTTTATTCCAGTATAAAAATTGCAGAAGTGAATGAGAAGACTTCAGGTCTTAAAAAAGATTATCAAGCTTAGAGATGCAATTTATTTTTTAAAATTCACCAACTATGAATAAGATCTTCCGATTCATGAAGGCTACAAAATGAGTTAACAACAAAAATATTTCGCTTGTTTTGAACTTGGTTTTCCTTTCTTTGCATTTTCTTTCTTTTCTCTCCTAGTATATAAGGGATAGTATATACCACTCTTTATCATAATTTTCCAGTTTAACATGAACACTTCGTCAGCTTAAATAAATAATAAAGATTCGTACATGCATGTTTAGGCATTTATGTATATATTCATATATACATATGCGCTCCTTCATATACAGACACTCAAATATATACACATATATATGCTTGTGAAGGCGCATGGCTCAGTGGTTAGAGTGTCGAGCTTACGATCGTGAGGTTGTGAGTTCCAATCCCGAACCGGGCTGCGTGCTATGTTCTTGAGCAAGACACTTTATTTCACGTTGCACCAGTTCACTCAGCTGTAGAAATGAGCTGCGACGTCACAGGTGCCAAGCTGTATCGGTCTTTGCCTTTCCCTTGGATAACACTGGTGGTGTGGAGAGGGGAGGCCGGTATGCATGGGCGACTGCTGGTCTTCCATAAAACAACCTTTCCCGGACTTGTGCCTAGGAGGGTAACTTTCTAGGAGCAATCCCATGGTCAGTCATGACCGAAGAGGGTCTCAGCATATGCTTACACACACGCGCGCGCACGTAAATAAATATGTATAAATAAGAGTGTGCATCTCCATCTATGTATCATACTAAATGTACATACAGACTGTTAGAAGGTATAATGCTATGGAATTGTGTAAGATAAAATCTTCTCATAAAATTGTTTTAAAGGTACGATATATATCGGAGCAAGACGAACACGGAACTGCAGTGACGCGCGAAACTGATAGATACGTCTTAACTTTGTCGAAGCTTGTAAATATCGCATACCCGACTATCACCCTCTTAAACAAAATTCGTACTGTGATATAATAAGCAACAGTGAATAAAACAGCTATAAAAATATACTTGGTATACGCAGCTGAAATAGCATTGAATTAAAATCGCTACCTCTAAATCATATTAAATGTATAGAGGCGCTCCAAGGACATGATGCTGTGGAATTGCCTTAGATAAAATCTCTTCATAGACTTTTTTTTAGTTAAAAACACTTATGTATCGGAGTGAGACAAATATCGCAGTGACTTGCGATAATGACGGACGTGTTTTGCTTTCTTGAGACTTGTCAATGATGTGCACCCTACTGTCACTAGCTGATACAAAATTCGTGCCTCGATGCATACGAAACAGCGAATTCCTTGGTATTGTAGAAGTTTGCCAGGCTGTAGAAAATCTCAGCAACACCAGTGAATGTTTAACCCACTGTTTCCTACATAAGGAAGCATACATGTCGTTGAAACAGGTAACAATCGACTGCACGGCAAAGACAAGTCTCAAGAAAGATGAAACGCATTCGTCGTTCCCATGATTCACTGCAACGACGATGTTCATCTTGCTCCGATATATATTGTGCCTTTAGCACAAGTCTATGTAGAGATTTTATTTCAAACAAATCCCGAGCATCATGCCTTCGAATGGTCTGCATATATTTAATATGATACACCGATGGCAACAGTGTAACAACAGCAGTAGTTTACTATTGCTCGGTATTCCAGAATTTCCAATTTAACTGATTAATAGTTTAGTCTTTCTGTCTGACACTACGTGGAGCTAAGAACATTAGTAAAGTACTGCTGCTGCTGCAGCTGCTGCTGTTGCCACTGGTGCAACTGCTGCTGCTTCTGTTGTTGATGCTGTTGCTGCTGATACTGCTGAAGTTGTTTCATTTGTCGGCAATAACAATTGATTGTGTCTGTATATGTTTCTTTGCTTGATGTTCTATCGATCTGTTTTCTACGTCAATTTATTTGCCATTCTTTAACTCTGCTTCAGTCTGCCTGTCTGCCTGCTTGTCTCTCTGCCCGTTTGTCTGTCTACTTCTCTCTCTCTCTCTCTCTCTCTCTCTCTCTCTCTCTCTCTCTCTCTCTCTCTCTCTCTCGTTCTCTTTCTCTTTCTTCACTTGCAGTATTAACACACCCCTTTCCTACAAGCTACACCCACCCGCTTTTTGTTCTCATATTTAAATCCTTTTTGCTTTTAATCTCTAGCACTACGACTACCAACAACAACAACGATTATAACAAAAATCAGTCTCTCGTAGTATCGTTATTACCACTACTGCTTTCACTAATAGCAACACTAGAATGACCACTGCCACTACTATTATCAATAATGATTTTTTAAATATATTTTTTAAGTATTCTTCCATTGTTTTCTCTTTTCCAATTTTCTTTTTAAGTTTTTCAATAGTTTCTTCCTATTATATTCTACATACCAGCACCAGCAGCCCCATTCTCTTCACCATCATCTCATCCATTGTTGCCGCCGTCAGCACAACCAATATATGCGAACAACCACCTTACCATTCCACTACCAAAAACCCGCCCAACAACCAGCCCCATCCCCATTCATGATCATCTTCCTCCCCTATCTATGCCACCATCATCATTATCATCATCATCATCATAGCTTACCTCTCCTTCACCATTATCGCATCAGGCTCGATGACGCCATAATCATTATCGTCACACTACCACCACTGCCACAAATTACTACTCCCAAACTACCACAACCATTAACACTATCACAACTACTACCACCGTCACCACTGCCACAATAATTCTACCCGCCATTACTGTCACCGATGCTACATCAAAAACTAAGGACTACTACTAAAAACAATATCACTGAATCTGTTTACAGCAAAATTATTATAATGCCATCGTAAATACACTACTACTGCTGTTGCTGCTGCTGCTACTACTACTACTACTACTACTACTACTACTACTACTACTACTACTACTACTACTACGACTACTACTACTACTGTTAGCATTGTCAATATTACTACTATCAGTATAGCCAGTAAATATCGCTATCGCTATATCTTCCCACAATTAATATCACACACAAACTACCACTACTAACAAACACCATTACCATTACTGCCTTCAACACTGCTGCCATCATTACAACCCTCGCTACCATTATCATCAATTACAATAGTAATAACACCGTCACTTCCATCGTCATATTCCTATTTCCATCTCAAACGCCAATGCTCATGTCTGCTACTACCACCACCACCACCACCGTCATCACTATCACCATAACCAACGATATTTACTCCTGCGATATATGGCAAACACTGTAACACCGCTGTCAGCACAACAACCGTTAGTATAACCTCCATTCCACCAGTACTTCACTAATTCCATAAATGTTACTAACACCATAACAACTATCTTATCAACATCAACGTCACAGCTTCGATACAACGCATGCACCGTCAACAATACTTGCACCACGGCACCTATCGTGATTGCTGACACAACACCAACAACCATATCTCCCAATCACTCTAGATGAGTGGTTCTCAAACAGAACGTCGCTGATTTTTAAAACTCATAAGTTATGATTTCAGTGAATTCACGTTTATGTTCAATCATCTTAAAGAACTATTATTTATTAATTTTATTGTTTGCGAAGATGAATAATGAAATGGAGCAAACAATCGTTTTCTACATTTTTCTGAATTTTGAACTTTAAGCAGTGATATTCTTTTTTAAAAAGTGTCCATTCGAATTGGCCCAGTACTTGTTTATTTAACTCAAGAATGTTGAGAAGCACTGAACTATAAAAAGAAATACACAAAAAAATATCAGCTACGACATTATTTCTAAAATGCTGGGATTGGATGTTCGGCTCCATTTATAAGTGCAAGGGAACAACAGCTGTCGTTTTCCAACAAATTTAAACTTACCAACGTGCGTTACAGTCACCAGTAGAATTTAATGACGTTTAGGAGTGATTTGAAAAGCATTTGAAAATATGCTCAGAGTAGACAGCAAAGAGACTCCAACATAAGCTCTCGAGGATGTCTCCATATAATTGCTCAACCATCTGGACTAACAGCAAACTTTCCACCAATTACCCCTTACTATCTTGAAAAATGACATTCTGTATAATGTTAAAAAAAGAAATGGAAAGGTCACAACTGAAATGCATTGGTCTTCTTGAAGAAGGCCGTGAAGTCTAAATAACAGCAATACCTATCAAAAGCAATATCATTATACCCACTCCTCTGCAACAACCAACACATTGCACATAAATCCACCCTAACTTCAGACTATTTTATCAGTGTGGCATCTTACAGTAGTTTTACTTCCTCCGCCTCTCTCTCTCACTCTCTCTTTCTATCTAACTCCATCCGTTTATTTTTAATATCTACCTCTCATTTTTTCTTTCTCCTTCTTCCATCTCGCGTTTCTTTTCTCTCACCTTTTCTACCTCTGTTTTTCTCTCGCTCTCTTTTTCCAAGTCTCACCCTTTCCTCTCTATTTTGTCTGTAGGGAAGTCTTTTTACCACCATTTTGGTGGGAGGAAGGCCGAACCATTATCTGCTCATCCCTGCTACTCATCACTAGCACACCTACAGATGTAGGCACAGACGCACAGTTTGTACCAGCTTTCTTCCCAACCATTAAGTAAACCGTCTCCCCACTCCATACTTGAAAAATTACTGGTCAGCATATGCATAACGAGAAAGTCCCGTCAACACGTTTGCTATGAGAAGAAACAAATGAAGCACAATAAAAAATAAACACGTACACATACACACACGCACACAAACACACACAGTGTCACAGACACAGGCACAAGCACATATACATATTCATACACACACACACACATACACACACACACATACACACACACACACACACACACATACACGCACACACACACACATACATATATATATATATATATGCAAAAATGTGTGTGTGTGATTGTAACAGAATAAATAAGGCAATGATATGATACTAAATAAGTGATTATCAGAACAAGTATTGAAAATCGCGAGATAAATAATCAACAGAATATCTAAATAACTAAATCAATTACAGAATAACACGCTAATTAAACAAAGAAGACAATGAAAGTGAAACTAAATGGTTGACAGAATATCAGAACCAGATAATGAGGGAATGACAGAATGACTCAATAATTATCTGAATATGAAAATAAGCAAATAAATAAGAGAATTTCAGAATATCTGAATAAATAATAAGGAATGAAAATAGCAAAATCAATAAGGAAATACTAGAAAAATTGCTAAATAAGTGACAGCATACCAGAATAACAAATACAAAATAATGTCCAATTACATCGTGAGAGATTTTAGTCATTTATTAATATACTAAAACTGTTAAATGCATCTTTCATATTTTTTGCATATTTTCGTCATTACTGAACCACACCCTGTTCGCTGAAACAGTTTAGCAGTGAAACTAGGTGATTGACCAGATCACAGAACGAGGAAAATATTGACACCTCACAGGATAACTGAAATGTGAATATAACAGCTTTTGTGTGATTTTAAAGGGCTGAAATTATTTTTCCACTTTGTAATTACGTAAGTTTCAACATAGTCTCAGGTCGAAACAACTACAATTTTGAAATGAAAATATATATATACATATATATATAATGAGAAGCAAGTTACGCAAGTCAATTTACACAGAATATTAAATACATTTAATAAAAAAATGTACATTTGTATGGATATAAAATAATCCGATTTACAGGATATAAATGATATCAGGTGTTAAATGGGTCGAGTTTTACGAGTCCAACAGCTATTTCTTGGGATGGGGGTCTGCAATAATGATAGTTACTTGGATCCATTAAGGGATAACACAGCCTCCGTCTTCAGGAGAGAATTTTACATTTGAGAAGTTGACAGGCCGGAGGTTAAAGTTGGAATGATTTTGTGGAGAACGAAGTGTGTTAAGAAGGGGAGTTAGGAGTGTTTAAATAGAGAGTAGTGGGGGGAGAAGAAAATAGATTTCAAGGTTAGGGTTAATGATGAGCCTAATGATAGTAGTAGAGGTGGAAGGTGGGAGGAAGGGAAAAGGTTGGTTTAGGTAGTATGTGAGTGATCACCTTTGTGATAGCTTGTATGAAGAGTTAAAGGTTGAGATAGTGAAAAGGGCTTGTTATTAATTAGGGGGAAGACGGAGGCGGTGTTATCCGATAATGGATCCAAGTAACTATCCTATAAACTATAAACCTTTTGCTTGGCTGAGTGCTATCTATAGATAACACTCATGGATAAGCAATTCTTGAGCTTGTCTACAAAAAATATCTTGATCCCACCATGTGATATATTCTTAGAACTCCTACTACGGCAGACTAATGATTTCAAAACTCAGATGAGGTGAAAGCTCAACACTTTGACCTCAAACCTAATCATTCCAAACATTCTAATGAAAAGGACAGTTTCAACCTGAAGTCCCAGGAAAACCTACCCGCAAACCCTATATTGGTTAATTCCTGCTCAGGTCACCGACCTTGTGGACCTATTCCTGCTCTCCCAAATTGAATAATACATCCCCAACCTCTCCAGCAGACTATGCAGGGATGACGCACTCCTTTCAGCACCTGGATTATCTCGGCCGTCAGTGGAATGCACCAAGAAATCCGTACACAAATTCTTTAAAAACTACAACCTAAGTATTTCATTCGAAATTGACACTATGATGGCCAATTTCTTAGACGTTACTCTCGACTTAAACAGAAATCTATATCACCCTTTCCATAAACCCAACAAATCTTTACAATACATAAACGTCCTCTCTAATCACCCTAAACTTATCCTTAGTAGCGTAGTCACTGGCGTATCTATCAGAATCTCTAAATTATCCGCTAACGAAGAAATTAATACTTACGCCCCATTTTATAATCAGACCCTCCAAATAATCAGCTTCCGCGAAAAAATCTACTGTATCCCCAACACTATGCTTAAAATTAAACTAGCACATTTCTTCCTCAATACTAACCTTGAATCTACGGACACTATTTCCACTCTACACCAATCCAACAACTCCACAAAGAAATTCGACCGCACCACTTGTCACCCCGAGCCTATAACAACTACAAGCCCCTCTCCCACTTCTGATCAGCCCACTACAACCACACACTCTAAACAATCTAAAGCCAAGAAACGTGAAATATTATGGTTTTACCAAACTTCTCTCTCCAAGTTAAAACTCTACCTAAACTCTTCTTTAAAATTCTAAAATCTAATTTTCCACCACAGCATAAATACTATCCCGTCTTTAACAAATCATCTGTGAAAATTTCTTATTCCACCACACCTAATTTAAGATCCATTATCGCCTGCTCGAACAAACGCAAACTCTAGCACCAGTCCTCTGAACACCTAAACTCTCACACTGTACCCCAAGTTAGCTCACATACTAGCAATAAAACAATCCTTGATAACTCACCTCAGCTGACTAATACTAAACTCAAGCCAACGTCCCACAATCCTACCTATGCGACAACAAATAACACATCCAATACAAATACAAATTACACTTTAGGTTTTCTCCCACTAACAACAAACCAGCCTGGCTCAACCTCACTAGTTGTAAACCCCAATCACGGAGCAGGTAGAAAAACTTGCAACTTTCACACCTCTAAGCTATGCCTCCTTGCAGGCTCCTCTCTGCGTAAAAATGTGATCTACAATTGCTGTGTTATAACACCCCGCTCCCACCAAGCAAAGATATATATCGGCGGCACCGTAGATTTCAAACGCCACTACTGTGCACACATGAACTCTTTCATTAATCCAAGCTCTAAACTATCTACCTCCTTAGGAACGTACATACACAACCTCAAATCGCAAAATATTCCATACAGCCTATTCTGGTCCTTAGTAAGTGAAGCTTCCCCATACAAAGCAAATGTTGGTAAGTGTAAGTTATGCCTAAAAGAATCGTTAACCATTCTTCGCCTCATTTCTCAATAGATTCTCTGATGTTATTTTTTTTTTGTAAACACAGCTACTACTCAACTTTCACGCACTTCGCTAAATTTATATAATCCTATAATAAGTTTCCATACTCAAAAAACTTTAATCTAAAACAACCTTGCAATCTACTACTTAATAAATACTAACCCCCACATCTTATTCCTTCCCATACACATAGCTCAAATTTCTTCCAAATCTTCAAATCCACCACTTCCCACTTTCCTGTTAGCCTTTCCTCAGCAACACACATCTCAAATTTCTTCCAAACCTTCAAATCAACCACCTCCATTTTCTTTTTAAAACCCCATCTTCCCCAACCCTAAACAGTACTTAACAAAACACCACTCCTTTGAAAACTAGTCAATCTACCTCTACCCCCTTAGTGCCTACACATCTCTATTCAATTTCATACTCATCCCTTTAACACAACAGCCACCTCCATTACCAACTCACTTCTTTTGTCCCACTAACAACTACTTTTGACCACCTCTTCACCACACACCTTAGCTATTGAACTATCAAATCATTTGTTGTTGTTGGCACTCCGTCGCTTACAACGTCAAGGGTTCCTGTTGATCCGATCAACGGAACAGCCTGCTCATGAAATTAACGTGTAAGTGGCTGAGCACTCCACAGACACGTGTAACCTTAACGTAGTTCTCAGGGATATTCAGCGTGACACAGAGTGACAAGGCTGACCCTTTGAATTACAGGCACAACAGAAACAGGAAGTAAGAGAGAGAGAAAGTTGTGGTGAAAGAGTACAGCAGGGTTCGCCACCATCCCGTGGCTGAGCCTCGTAGAGCTTTAGGTGTTTTCGCTCAATAAACACTCACAACGCCCGGTATGCGAATCGAAACCGCGATCCTATGACCGCGAGTCCGCTGCCCTAACCACTGGACCATTGCGCCTCCACTATCAAATCATATAGAATAAATAACAAGCCATTTTCACTATCTAAACCTTTAACTCATAGAAACTATCACAAAGGTCATCACTCACATATTACCTAAACCACACTCACCACTTTCTGCCCATCTTCCATCTCTACCACTATCACTAGACTCACTAGCACTCAGCCGAGCAAAAGGTATATAGTTTATAGGATAGTTACTTGGATCCATTATCGGATAACACAGACTCTGTCTTCCCCCAATTAATAACAACTCCTTTTCACTATCTCAACCTTTAACTCTATAGCCTTCATACAAACTATCTCAAAGGTCATCACTCACATACTACCTAAGCCACACTTTCCTCCTCCTCCCGCCTTCCATCTCTACTACTATCATTAGACTCATTATTAACCCTAACCTTGAAATCAATTTTCTCCCCTCACTACTCTCTAAACACTCCTAATTCCCCTTCGTTCTCCACAAAATCATTCCGTCTTTAACCTCCGGCCTGTCAACTTCTCAAATGTAAAATTCTCCAATGTAAAATTCTCTCCTGAAGACGGAGACTGTGTTATCCATTAATGGATCCAAGTAACTATCATTATTGCGGACCACCAAGTCCCAGAAACAGCTGTTGGACTCGTAAAACTCGATTCATTTAACACCTGATAACACTTATATTCTGTAAGCTGGATTATTTTATATCCATACACATTTATTTAATATTCTGCATAAATCAATTCAATTTGCCTAACTTGCTTCTCATTACATTTACTAACTTGCTTCTAATTACATTTACTGTGTGTGAGTGTATGCATGTGTGTGTGTGTATGTGTGTATGCGTGTGTGTGTGTGTGTATGTGTGTGTGTGAGTTCTTTGAATCTTTTGATCCCTACTAAGTATCTTCTATACGGAGAATCTCTGGATCTCGTCTGTAGACTCTCTAACTCTCGCCCTCTTTCTCTTTCTTTCTCTTTCTCTGTCTGTCTGACTCTCTCTCTCTCTCTCTCTCTCTCTCTCTCTCTCTCTCTCTCTCTCTCTCTCTCTCTCTCTGTATATATATATATATATATATAATCGCGAAGGCAGCTATACGCAATATAAAACCAAAAAGGAAATATTCCACCTTTCTGCAGTCGATCACAATATAAGAAGCCATTTCTATACTGATATACTGACAGCCGGAAGAGCTCAAGCTTACTTTCTTGTACCAAAAATATCGTAATATTATCACGTATTTAATCTTGTAGGATGGTATTCTCTGAAAGCTACGTAAATCCCATCATATATAACTTACCGCCCATTTTCTTTCTCCAACAGGTTTTTTTGTCTCATTTACTTTTCCTGCGATGAGGTATGTAAATCAAGAGTAGCATAAGGCAAAACAAAAGCTACTGCTGAAGTAGAAGGAACACATGATACCCCAGCAGAAGAGCCAAGTTGTACATTGATATTACAAGGTTACAAGGTAATGCACTTATTTCTGGGTGACAGGGAAACAATAAAGTCATGAGAAATTTACTGTTGGCTTGCTTCCCTACGGCCGTTAAAATATAACAGCTGTAAACTTGTTAGCATAATCAATTCCTAGGAGAAAGCATTATCGCATATAGTGTGATGATTGATTTACCAAACTAAACTTTGGTTACATTATTTACATTTGACGGATAGTTGTCCTCATCTTGTTTGTTGTTAACACAACGTTTCGGCTGATATAACCTCCAACCTCTATCAGGTCTCTTGAGGAAATTTCAGACCTGGGTATTTTCGATGTTATTATTATTATTATTATTATTATTATTATTATTATTATTATTATTATTATTATTATTATTAATCAGGTCACTGCCTGAAATCGTTCTCGGAATCTTGGCGTTAGTAGCCTGCGCTCTTAACCACTACGCCATATGCCCACGGACATATGGCGTAGTGGTCAGGAGCGCGGGCTACTAACGCCAAGATTCCGAGTTCGATTCCAGGTAGTGACCTGACTAATAATAATAATAATAATAATTATAATAATAATAATAATAATAACAATAATAATAATAATAATAATAATAATAATAATAATAATAATAATAATAATAATAATAATAATGATGATGATGATAATAATAATGCAGATATTAACAAAGCCCTTACCCACCAATGGTTAATGGCCTCTGGCTTGAAATCAGAAACAGAGGGGTTTATCATAGCAGCCCAAGATCAATGCCTACCTACAAAGAACTACCAGGCCAACATATTAAAGAACGGCAGCTCCCCATTATGTCGTATATGCCAACAACAAAATGAGACCATCGATCATGTCTCCATGTGCAGTCTGCTTGCACCTACAGAGTATCTCAACAGGCATGATAGAGCTGCACAATATATTCACTGGGTAATATGAAAAAACCTGGACTTGCTCCATGATAAAAACTGGTGGGAACACAAACCACCCCCAGTACTTGAAAATGATCACATTGCACTCCTCTGGAACTTCACCATTCAAACTGACAGAAAGATAGACGCAAATAGGCCAGACATCATACTGAAAGACTTCAGACAAAAATCATGCCTCCTCATTGATATGACTGTCCCAATTGATATAAACGTATCTGTCAAGACCTACCAAAAACTGAGCAAATATAAAGATCTTGAAACAGAAATTAGCAAAATGTGGAATCTGAAGACGAAAACAATACCTATTGTCATAGGTGCCCTGGGAATGACAGCGAAACGGGCTGATTACTACCTAGCTCAGATACCAGGAAACCCCAAAATGGCTGAAGTTCAAAAGATAGTGCTCATGGGAACTGCCCATATCCTACGTAAAATACTGTCTATGTGATCTCAAATTTTAAAGCAAACACATAATTTTCTTATGGTTTCTTAAACATTCACTTGAACAAAACTGTACAAATCCAAATATATGGTACCCTAGGCATAACACCTACATGAACTTCTAACTTGTTGTCTCTTGGGGTCTCTGGGTGAGACTTGGATCCAACTTGTACAAATGCAAAACAAAAGTCAAACATAAAATAATAATAATAATAATAATAATAATAATAATAATAATAATAATAATAATAATAATAATAATAATAATAATAATAATAATGATGAGGAGGAGGAGGATGATGATGATAATAGTAATTATAATCACTACTACAGACAGTACATGGATTTACCAAAGAAATAGATATGAAATTTGGCTTAGAAAAATTGGTCAAAGCAACCTTGAAAAGAGGAAAAACTAGTTAAGAGTAGCGACATCACACTAGATAAAGCCAATGAAATAAGAGAATTAGACCAAAGCCAACCATACAAATATTTAGGAATCAATGAACTAGATAGGATACAACACACACAAATGAAAGAGAAGATAAAAAAAAAGATACAATAGACGAGTTAGATCAATACTAAAAACAGAGCTCAATCCTAAAAACAAGATAATAGGTATTAACACTTTAGCCGTCCCAGTTATAAGTTACAGCTACAATATCCTTAACTGGGCACTAAATGAACTAACCAAAATAGACGGGAAAACAAGAAAAATAATGACCCGATGTAGAATGCACCACCCAAAATCTGACGTAGAAAGGCTATAAATACAACGTATAGAAGGTGGCAGGGGTCTTATACAGCTTGAAAACTATTATAAAATAACCACCACAGGACAGCAAAAATACCTGCTTCAGAAGCAAGGAAAACTAATACAAATAGCCACAAAACACGAGCAAAACAAGAAACTGTTTTCAGTATTTAAGGAAGCTGACAAATACAAACAAGAATTCATACTACCTAACAAATATGAAGAAGAAGAAGAAGAAGAAGAAGAAGAAGAAGAAGAAGAAGAAGAAGAAGAAGAAGAAGAAGAAGAAGAAGAAGAAGAAGAAGAAGAAGAAGAAGAAGAAGAAGAAGCTATAAAACAAATGAAATCCAAACTAAAACTAGAACAGCAACGGACCATGATAAAACGATGGCAAGAAAAGCCCCTACATGGTAAATACTGGGCTATACTAAATGCAAGAGAAATAGAGAGAGAAAAATCCCAGCAATGGCTGAGAAGCTCAGGACTCAAAGCAGAGACTGAAGGATTTTTAATTGCATCAAAAGACCAAAGCCTCCCCACCAGAAATTACCAAAAACATATAATGAAAAGAAACATAACAAGTAACTGCAGAATATGTGGCGATGGACAAGAAACAATAAATAATATTATCTCTGGCTGCCCAGTCCTGGCTAAGAAGGAATATATTCACAGACACGACAGAGCTGGGACCTATATACACTGGAAGCTATGCCAACACTATGGAATAACAACAGAAAAAAGATGGTGTAGGAACACGCCAGAAAAGGTCACAGAAAGCGGGAAAGCAACCATACTCTGGGATATGCTAATACACACAGATAGAGAAATTAAGGCCAATAGGGCAGATACACTTGTCAGAGATCATGAAAAAAAAATGCTTTCTAATCGAATGTGGAATCTAAAGACAGAAACAATTCCTATCATAGTGGTCGCATTAGGTATGATAAAAAATATTCAGACAAATACATGACAAAAACACCAGGACTTACAAATATATATAATATACAGAAAATTGCAATACTGGGCACTGCACACATCCTACGCAAAACACTTTCAATACAGTAACCATAAGAGCATCACAGCAAACCACAACACATACCCATGGCACATAGAGCTGCGCTCGGTAGGGAAGTGAAAGCACGTTATAAAAATAAAACTACTGAATAATAATAATAATAATAATAATAATAATAATAATAATAATAATAATAATAATAATAATAATAATAATAATAATAATAATAATAAACTGAGCAAATATAAAGATCTTGAAATAGAAATTAGCAAAATGTGGAATCTGAAGACGAAAACAATACCTATTGTCATAGGTGCCCTGGGAATGACAGCGAAACGGGCTGATTACTACCTAGCTCAGATACCAGGAAACCCCAAAATGGCTGAAGTTCAAAAGATAGTGCTCATGGGAACTGCCCATATCCTACGTAAAATACTGTCTATGTGATCTCAAATGTTAAAGCAAACACATAATGTTCTTATGGTTTCTTAAACATTCACTTGAACAAAACTGTACAAATCCAAATATATGGTACCCTAGGCATAACACCTACATGAACTTCTAACTTGTTGTCTCTTGAGGTCTCTGGGTGAGACTTGGATCCAACTTGTACAAATGCAAAACAAAAGTCAAACATAAAATAATAATAATAATAATAATAATAACATCGAAAAACACTTTAGGAATGAGAACCCAGGTTCGAAATTTCCCCAAGACACCTGATGAAGGCTGAAGGGTATATCCGCCGAAACGTTGTGTTAACAACAAACAGGATGAGGACAAATATCCGTCAAATGTAAATAATGTAAATAATATACATAATTCCTCACACCTTAAATATAGAACTGTATACACTTTGGTTGTCAGTCTTCAAATGGCAACGATTACGTTAGCGACAGTTGTATCTAACGAATGGCAGAGCAATTAGAGAAGTAAATTCTTTGTTAGTACCAGAACAAGCAATAAAATGAAACGTAGCGACATAAACAAAGGTTTAATATATTCAGCATTCAATAGTAAGATGAATTTTACTACGTGTCTGTTGAAATTCTTGCACTATATGACTTAGGTCTGACAAGAGCAGACACATTAATTTAAAACTTTCGGTCAACAAAAGTTAATTAAGCCTTACATTAGATAGCCTTGTAATTGAACTGAATCTACAATTGAACTAGCAGCTTGTTTTAGTTTTGTTTTTGCTGTTTTAACTTTTATCAACGAGTTACAAATAATTTAGATGAATTTTAACAATTAAGTGATTTGTGTTCAAATATCTTTGAACTAATGGTTTCTTTTTAATTAGTTAGGTCGTATTGATGTGAATCTCCTTAATGGCTTGTTTTTTTCATCTATTTACATTTTTTATGAATAATTTACCATACGTGTATAATTCAAATATGCATTCCTCGTTAAAGTTTTTCCATCAAGATATTATATCCGCAATTATGGTACTGACCAGTAAAGAACTCTGTCGTGTGTTTTCATACTTTAGCACTTCAATATAATCTACTTCTAAAACTACTTTAGTCATACGGAAATCAATTTAACATGGACAATTTAACAGAAGGGTTTTCAATTACTTTTGGAAAAATTGTGCATTTTATTCTTTGAAACAAGTCATTGAATATCTGAAGGTGAAAATAACCTGAATGAAATAGAAATCCCTCTTTATACTACTTTGCAACTTCACTTCTATCATTTCACGCCTTAAGTTTTCATTGTATCACTTTACGTTTTCAGTTACCCTTCTACAATTTCATATCATCAATTCTCTGTATACCACTTTACATTCGCAACCGCTTTACGTTCTCAGTTTTCTTTACATTGTCTTCAAGTCATCCATTCTTACACGGATTTATGCTTTCAGCTCCTTTTTACACCACTTTATATTTGTACCGATGCTAGAATTATTACAGAATCAGTTGACAAAATGCCTTATCATGTTTGGTTGCACCTCTTTATTCCGAAGCCAATTTTGCTTTTCATCTTCCCAACGTCGATCAAATAAAGTTGTGGTCAAAAACTGAAGGTGATTAAATCGATTTTTAATATTGAGTTTCATTAGGCTTAGTATTTCATGGGCCCTTGAGTTTGTATGGGACTCTCCGATTTATCCAAGTTGCATTTTCACTCTTTTTGGGGACATTTCCTTGCTGACATTTATGTAGGTTTTTGCTTCGCCTTACTTTACAGGATTTGAACACACGTTGCGTTCATCTTTGTACTGGCCCAGCATATAGGGTCATTGTGACTAATATAAGAGTACACTATTGTTGTTTATTATTATTATCATTATTATTATTATTATTATTGCTGTTGTTGTTGTTGTTGTTGTCGTTGTTGTTGTTGTTCTTCTTCTTCTTCGTCTTCTTATCATCATCATCATCATCATTATCATCATCATCATCATCATTATTATTATTATTATTATTATTATTATTATTATTATTATTATTATTATTATTATTATTATTATTGAGGCGGCGAGATAGCAGAATTGTTAGCACGCTGGACGAAATGTTTAGCGGTATTTCGCCTGTCACTACGTTCTGAGTTCAAATTCCGCCGAGGTCGATTTTACCTTTCATCCTTTCGGAGTCGATAAATTATAAAGGATTATTATCATTATTGTTGTTGTTGTTCGACAGTACGAAGAGCGCAATGTGATTGCAATAGATATTTTACTGGTTTGAACGATACTTCGACAACTTGCCTGTCTTTGTCGAGTTCAAAATGAAAAGTAATGCATAGAAATTTGAACGAGAGCAACCAGCGTTCCCACGTTGACTGAATGACATCATCAGTCTTCAATTTTCAAGTCTACAACTGGCAAAAAGAAAAAGAAAGAAAAAGTGAGAAAAAAAAAGAAAAAGAAGAATATTTAACCAAACAGTTTTGTGTAATTATGAAATTCCCCTGTCATTTTGTTCATCTCTTCAGAGCGTGATGTTAACAACTCACAAACGTATTTTTCCTCACACATTTTGAGGACTGAGTGTGTAATACATTCAGAATATTTTCTGAGAATATGCGCTTTCAAGTCTTATTTTTCTTTTTCAAAATTACAGGCGTTTGAAGTAAAATGTTCGGCAGGTTCAATTAGAATTTCTATAATTTTGACTTTTTATGTATCACTTTTCATTTTGACTTCGACAAAGACAGGCAAGTTGTCGAAATATTCAAACCAATAAAATATTTATTGCAATTGCATCGCAATCTTCGTACACTTTGTTTACCTTTCTGAAGAGTTACGTCACTCCTAATAATAATAATAATAATAATAATAATAATAATAATAATAATAATAATAATAATAATTTCTATTAGATTAAAAAATGTTTGTATAATACAAAATATAAAAGAAATCATTATTATTATCATTATTATTATTATTATTATTATTATTATTATTATTATTATTATTATTATTATTATTATTATTATTATTATTATTATTATTATTATTATTATTATTATTATATGCTCTAGTCTGTCTAAAGTCGATCTTATATGCTCTGGTTTATATAACTTCAGAAAGTTGAACTATGAACTTTAATGCTTCCTTTTTTTTTTCTTTCTTTCCTTCTCCTTATTTTTTAACTCTCTTCCTCTGTGTTGTCCTCTTATTAATATATATACCATTCTCATTTTCTATATTTTCCCCTCCCATACTAGGGGATATCCTAGGATCAGCTGTAAGATTTTGAATTCCTTCCTATAATAATATTGTATATGACTTGAAATATTTGCCTTGTCTTAATATATATATATATATATATATGTACACGAGAGGGTACTGAAAATTTCTGGATTCAAGGGTATCGCGAAAGACCTAGTTGGAGGCCCAGCCTTTCGATTTCTTTTACGGGGCTTAGAAGATTGAAAGACCACTGCAGTAAGTGTGTAAATCTGAGAGAGAAATATATTGAGTTAAATCATAAATAACTTATCCTCCTGTATTTTCTTTTGCTCAAAGCCAGGAATTTTTCAGCACCCCATGAGGAGATGATGTATCAATAGGATCGTACGACAGTGCTGACATCTGCGACCTTGTAGGTCTCTTTGTATTAAATACATTGAGATCTAAGTACCTATCCCACAATCTTGGTCTAACTGAGACACACGCATATATATAGGTGCAGGTGTGGTTGTGTGGTAAGAAGCTCGCTTGTCAATTACATGGGTCCGTGTTCAGTCCCACTGCATGGCGCCTTGGACTAGTGTCTTCGCCTATGGCTTCGGGCTGACCAAAGCATTGTGGGTAGATTTGGTAGACGGAAGCTCTGGAAGCCTGTAGTATATATATATATATATATATATATATATATATATATATATATATATATATATATATATATATATATATATATATATAATAATATTAGGGACAAAATCCAAAATTACAGGTAAAAACTCAATTAAAATCAATTTATAAAAAATCAAAATTAAATTGAGCTTTATAGATAAAATATATATAAAATATATAGTTTTAGGGAAAATAACCAAGTTTCAAGATCTCATCAATGAAAATCCACTATCACATATAGAAAAATTAACAATTAAAAGCACAATAAATGAGTATAATATAAAACAAAGTAAATATCATAAGATAAATATAATAAAATGACCACACGTGTTTCATAACTAATTTTCAAATAGAAAGGAAATTTAAATCGATTAAAATCAATTGAAATCAATTGAAATTATCTAAAATAAATTCTATTCAAAAATATAGCTAATCTTCAGGTCAATAATTAAAATAAATAAATATATATATATCTCAACCAACAATAAGTACCAAATGAATTTATATGAAATACTCATTTATAAAGATAGAAAAATTATTAAAAATATCAAAATATCAAAATAATAAACATTCAATAATCATCCCTTCATCCATTATAATATATGCTAACATGTATATTATATACAAAAACCAGCTTACATAAATTATCATTGTTTTAAATTATCATTGTTTTAAATACAATTTGAACGAAGTTTAAGTTTAGAATAATAATGAAGATAAAATTAGTACATATTTAACCGGTGTAATAGTTAAAGCTATACTATTCAAAACTAAAAACGTTTATTTAATTATCATTAAAAATCAATTGAATAATAGAAAAATACAAGAATATTAATTTCTATAAACGTAAAAATAAAAATATGTTAGGAAAGGAACTTGCTGGAGATATTGCTAAACAAGAACATGACAAACAATCTTATAATTCCGCTAACATTTCTCAACCAAACAAGAAGACGATCTTCAACCTCATTTGAGATTCCTCAGCCAAAGCAAAAAGGAAGATGTTCTTTGTGCAGCCCCGAAATAGATCAGGAAAACTTGTACTACATGAAAGAATTGTAATATTTATGTTTGCCAAGAACATTCCAATGTTGTCTGCATTCACTGCCATGAAGAGCTGTAATTCTGTATTTTTGCAATTTTTTAAAATTTATACTATATTCTGTAAGCTGTATTTTTTTTTATCAAAATGTGTGAGAAACAGTAATTCTTCATTCTCTTGATAGCATATATAATGTAGCTAAGAAATAGTGGTAGTTTGAATAAAATTTAATTAAAAGAAAAATATTGGTAAAAAGTTGGTAATTAGTGACATACATTTTCTCTGGTAGACCAAGGGTTAACATGCGTTTAACTCGTTATAATGTTGGTAGACATATTTCCCGATAGTTTCTGAATGTTTGTCACTTGTTACTACCTATGCTAGTGGAGGCGCAATGTCCCAGTGGTTAGGGCAGTGGACTCGCGGTCATAGGATCGCGGTTTCGATTCCCAGACCGGGCGTTGTGAGTGTTTATTGAGCGAAAACACCTAAAGCTCCACGAGGCTCTGGCAACTTTCTCTCACTCTTACTTCCTCTTTCTGTTGTACCTGTATTTCTAAAGGCCAGCCTTGTCACACTGTGTCACGCTGAATATCCCCGAGAGCTACGTTAAGGGTACACGTGTCTGTGGAGTACTCAGCCACTTGCACGTTAATTTCACGAGCAGGCTGTTCTGTTGATCGGATCAACTGGAACCCTCGACGTCGTAAGCGATGGAGTGCCAACAACAACTACCTATGCTGCTGATATAGCTAGGTTTTATTTGTTTATTGTTTTGAATTATACTGTGCAGGAAAACGGCCAATTATTGTACCGGACTTACTGCTACACGCAATACATATGTTAGCTGATAGATGTAATTACCATTCGTGATTTTTCTTTACGTTGTTTGCAATTTCCATTTTGATTATACTTATTCGATCAACACTAGTAAGATTATTAAAAATTATTCTATTATTCCCGTTTTAGTGATCCTTCTTAATGCATACGTTTAATCAGCAAATATTTATATTACATGTTTTTTTTTATTAAACATTGGTTTCAGTTTAATTATATTTTTATTTTATTTATTATGCACGAGCTTAATGTTTGTTTATCCTTTTATCGTAGTAAATTTCAGGTAATCAACTTGGATCCTGCTTTTTTGTCTTTTACATTGATTGTAATTCTAATTATGTAAGTTTCGTTCTCGTTTTATTTAATTCTATTTACGAAGTAACAAACAGATTTAATAAGTATAGCTTCTGTCAGCATATTCCTCATAATTTTCATTTCATTTATTTATCGCTATTTAGCATACTGAGTTTTAGATATTTATGACGTTGGGTTCTAGGTGGATTGTATTGGATCAGATATTATCCATTAAGCACGTGAAAGTAAATTCGTGTAACACACTCACATATACACATGCGTGCATGCATACATACATACAAACAGACAGAAAGACACACACACACACACACACACACACACACACACACACACACACACACACAAACATACATACAGACAGACAGACAGATAGACGGATAGACAGATAGATAGATAGATAGATAGATAGATAGATAGATAGATAGATAGATAGATAGATAGATAGATAGAACAGTTAATGAGCAACTGTGGATTTAATTTTTTTATAATATATAGATTATTGTTCCTGGGCTATTCCCCATCAGTGTGCCTTCAATGATAATGGATTATTCTCTGCACTCGCTACCCGGAAACAAGTTATTTTCACGTATCGAGAGCAGAAAATTTTCTTTTGTTTTTCTATTTGCTTGTTGGCTATGTAATCCAAGAACAAGGATTGCCTGTCATACATATTTTACATCTTAATATAATGTTCATCAATTCACATGTTTATCACATAATGATGCACATAACATATCAGTATCATTAAACAGAGTGCATACATGTAGCCTATAAGTGTGTGCATAAATTTATACACGTACCGTTTAAAGTAGATAGATAGATAGATAGATAGATAGATAGATAGATAGATAGATAGATAGATAGATAGATAGATAGATATAGAGTCAACAGGCGGGGTCCAGAGACCCTCAGTATAGAAGACACGTAGCAGTGCTCAAATGATTTGAACTTACACTCCGAAATCTTTATCAAGGACCAAGTCTGCGTGGTCAGGAATGGTTATAAAAACTGATATGAAGACAGTGATGCAGATAACCACGATTAGGCTTGTTATATAGAATAGATATATACACACATATACACATGTAGATATATGTAGGGATATATAAAAAGACAAATGAAAATATTCAGAAAATATTCAAAATGAAAATATTCAGATGAACACTCATGTATAAACAAATAGTATATCTATATATATACATACATATTCAATTAGTGGTTAAATTAGCCTCATTCAGGGATGGTATCATCCTTAGATTCACTATTATTAACCAACCCCACTAACTACTACCTAACTAAAAAAACTATTAACATTAATATCTACTTCTGTTACAATTCTATTACACATAAGTTTAACATAGTACTATAATAATTCATTCTATTAGTTAACATATTGTACGCACAATGGATAATTTTCTACCAATATTTTACCTTACACAATTGTTACCATTTATATCGGTTATATGTCTGTACTTATACATTTCATTTCATTTCATCCACTTAAAGCATTCATGCTTATATGTATGCATATTCAGATAAACATAGCATTGAATAATATTTGGTAATATTTGTATCTGTTATTATCCGCTCCGCATAACTATTTTTATTAATAATATTAACGCGTTTTTAAATGCAAAATAATACATGATATGCATTCACATTTTTACATTTATATATGTATTTTTTATATATTCACTTTTCCATATCTTTAGATATATTTTCTTTTTGATTATTTCATTTTAATTATTTTTTATATTATTATACTACACCCCCCACTAAAAATATACCTAGTATCATTTTATAGTAATCACCCCTAACCTATTATAACCATCATGAGCAACCTTCTGAAAATATCGGAACAAGCATAATTGCTATATGTATAATACTAGAATTTACTATAAGACTTTGAGTAGTCATACTTTGTAACACCTACGTAAAAATTTCATTATTATTCACCCAACTACATTCACTTAACCATATTAACACATTATTAATAACAAAATAATGACTGATATGCACTCACATTCTTATATTTAT